>NC_088866.1:49696567-49791567 GCF_032884065.1 Artemia franciscana | reverse complement strand
ACCAAAAAATTCGAGGGCAACTAGGTTTATCAGGATTTATCAGTTTAGAGTGTATGGTACAAACAGGTACTTCGTTTCTTGATGAGGATAACGTATTTTGAATCAGCGATACTAAGGTGTTTTTTTTAACTACATTCTTTTGTCATATTCAAATTTTGCGTACTTAAAGAAAAACAGGGAGGTCGACATTATCATCGTCATTACTGTGGTAATCCTTTAAGGACGTAGGTGAAGCTTGATATTTGCGAAAACCTAAATTTAGATCAGGATTTTTTTTTTTTTTTTAAAGAGGGATAGACATATAGTTAAAATTTACAGAACATACAACTTTGAAATGGAGGAAGTTTACTTCCCCTAGGGTCTGTGCTTCCTATATCCCCAAATTCCCCCAAAAGAAAACTAAGTCCTTTGAAATATTTCCGAAAATTACACAAAAACTGATGATTTGCACTTCCTGTCACTACTCGTATATTTGTTGATGTTAATTTTCGAAGAGATTTAGTAGAAGTCTACTTTCAATGGAGGAAAGTCGCTGAACCCCCCAAAAACTCAGGGACAGTGAGACACTGAGGGTAGGGGAGCTCTTTCGAACCAGTCTAGGAGGAATCTCAACTCTCCCTTCCCTATCGCCAGGAATACATTCGACCTTCAGTTACACCATCGCTAACATCTTAATTTCTACCAATTCCCTTTACTTGAAAGCAACTTCTTCAACAGTTTTTTTATATATGGATAGACTCTTTTACTTCATCATAAGACAACATCCTTGATCGTAAAAATAGTAGAACTAGTTTAAATTTGTTCCTTCTGAATTAGGATAGAAAAAAGTTTCCATAATTTAAGAAAATTCAAAGTTTCTTTTGGGTTCGACAAAAAGCATTGATTGGGCCTTTAAAAAGGCAATGGTACTTACTCCCTTTGTTATGTTTCTAGAAGCATAGCACCAAAATGTTCGACAGACACTTGGCCTATTTAATATAGCAATTTTACCACTTGTGTAAATTTAACCATGGCTAGATGTAGACGGGGTATTGAATTATCAAAGCTAATTTTATAACAGTATTAGTTTGTATTAGTTGTTTGCATTAAAAGCAATAGAAATAGGTAGCTTTGAGCGCTCTAAAGTGTTCAAGATGTATTTCTTACCAGTATCCTTACCAGTAAGGATCTCAAAGACTTTCTTGCAGTCTCAGTCCGAATCGGTTATGAGAAGCTGCCTGCTGAAGAATTCAAATTTCTCCCAAAAAGATGTTATTCATGCCATGGAGTTGGTCACTTAGTGGTTAATTGCGTATTGACGCCTACATGTGGTCGTTGTGGTGCTTCTGATCACACATCCATGAAGGACAATATGTGCATTAAAGATATGTTCTGCATTTTATGCAAAAAGAAAGGCCACGCATGCTACAACATAAGATGTCCGGCTAATAAAGCGATAATCAATACGAATTTCCTACTAAAATGAATGCAGTTGCAGTTGCAGTTGAAATGTATGCAGTTGCAGCGTGGAATTGAAATGGAAATCTCTTTAACCGTTTGCAGAGTCATCTGCAGAAACGCATCTCTTTAGCATATAGCCGTGTTGTAGTTTATAAGCGTGTAGTTTATTAGAAATATGCGCAGTACCTCTTAAGGTTTCCACATGGACAAGTAACCGTATTGTGACAAGTCGGTATGGGATTATCGACCCTAATGAAGCGATCATAGCCAAGATCGCCAGATATAACTCTAATATTGTTACTCATCCTTGCGCAATTATTTTGAGGAAAAAATTTTTGTTTTTGTAGTTAGATATCCATTTGTTCTTTATTTTTCTTGTCTGAAAATATTGCAGATTATTTCCCAAAAAATATAGCTTGATTTTCTTGTAGAATTTATTGTTGATATGCAACTCTCGATCAAAGCACCTGTTCTAACAATTATCAATCCACATTGTTGATAAACAGTGGGGTTCGCCAGAAAAGGACTATATCCGGGGTAATGGGGAGCAAATGATTCAGAAATCGAGGACTATAAAACAATTTTTAATAAAAAGCGAAGTCGCGTTAAAAAAAAAAAAAAAAAAAAAAAAAAAAAACAACATATTTAAATAGTTGATACTGAGCTGAGACATACCTTTAAAGCGTTTTCAACAGCAGAATGGAGCTCTTTGATTGATTTGCAAACATAACCCTTTCCCCCATACATCTCTGCCATCTTTTCATATCGACATCCAGGAGTGAGCGATGTAGGTGGCAGTGTAATCGCTGGATCACTTCCATCGGCTAGATCATGAAAAAGGCCATGGTCCAATCCAGCATAAATGCCATTGTTATTTACAACTATTATTATCACTGGTAATTTGTATCTTGACATAGTTTCCACTTCCATAGCGCTGAAACCAAACGCGCTATCACCTTCAATGCAAACAACGCGTTTTCGAGGTGAATTATCGCGACACCAAAGGGCTGCGGCAATGGCGTAACCAAATCCAACTCCCATTGTTCCAAATGTACCTTAAAAGTAGAAAGAAAAATGAATTTATGAATATAATATGTTTTAAATTTTTGAAAATGATAGGGTCATGCCCTATAAGATTAGGTCGGATCTCAAGTAAGTTTACAGTAAATACATAAAGTAAATATAAGAAATATGTCAGAAATATTTCCGGCCTAGTCTAAATTCTAGTCTGTTCTTGTATTCTAATTACATATACATTTCTGGATAGTTTGGAGGGGGGCTTTGGAACCCTTCCTTACACTTTATAGTTGATAGTAATAGTACTTACTAGATTTTTAACAAAAAAGTTTATATAGGTCAGAGGAAAAAATTAATTCTAGAATAAAAAAGATAAATTTCAAAAGCAAGCGCTAAAAAAGCGTCGATATTCTCCTGCATAACTAAGTAGATCTATGTAGAACAAAGTAGATATACATGTAGAAGGAGGGTAAGCAGTGAAAGTAGAGTATGTCTACGACATATTCAAGCCGTTGCAGCTTCAATATAAGTGCACATACAATAAGCACGGTTTCAATAATAGACTGTAAATTTAGCGATTTCGAAAAATTTTAAGGTTCAATCTTGAATGGATATGAACTTTTCTCTTTTTAGGGGGAGAGGAGGGGTGCAGCCCCAAAACCTCATTTGAGTAAACCAAAAAAGATCTAGTTTTTTTGTACGATTCTATAGTTGATAGTAATAGTACTTACTAGATTTTTAACAAAAAAGTTTATATAGGCCAGTGGAAAAAATTAATTCTAGAACAAAAAAGATAAATTTCAAAAGCATGCGCTAAAAAAGCGTCGATATTCTCCTGCGTAACTAAGTAGATCTACGTAGAACTAAGTAGATATACATGTAGAAGGAGGGTAAGCAGTAAAAGTAGAGTATGTCTACGACATATTCAAGCCGTTGCAGCTTCAATATAAGTGCACATACAATAAGCACGGTTTCAATAATAGACTGTAAATTTAGCGATTTCGAGAAATTTTAAGGTTCAATCTTGAATGGATATGAACTTCTCTCTTTTTAGGGGGAGAGGAGGGGGGCAGCCCCAAGACCTCGTTTGAGTAAACCAAAAAAGATCTAGTTTTTTTGTACGTTTATATTTATTTTCAATAAAGTCAAATTTAGCAAGATGAGTCGGATTATGCTGTGAAACACTGTTATATTATATTATAATATACTATTATTATATTATAATATTATATTATACTGTTATATTATACGCAATGGAGAAAGATTGGGAGTTTAGAATAGAATTAGTAAGGATTGGTAAGGTGGCTAGATTTTCATCCAATGGAGAAAAATGGGTTAAGAAATGTCGAAGAAAGAGACCAAACAGCACGGGAAACTTATAAGAGGTGAAAAGGATGTAAGAATGGAGTGGAAAGTGTATTTAGAGTATTATAATGTTATAAGAGTGGAGAGTGGTCAAACTAAAAAAGGCATTACGCTAATGCTGATCACGCTAAAATATTTAGCGCTTTTAAAAAACTTTCCAATTAAAATTAAACAGCTCTTATTTTTCAGGAGTTCTTAAAAAACCAGGACAAACAGTCAAACTTTAGAGTAAAGAGCAAGACATTGAGGAGGGAGCAACCCCTTCATAAACAGAATAATTTCGTTCCTTTTTTAATTTTAATGCTCCTCCTTGCTTTCAGTTGAAAAAACTTGTTTTTTTTCAATTTCTGAATGTTTTTCAAATAGTGCCGGTAAATCTGGCTCAACCTCTGTAAAAAATTCTCTTTTCTCACGGGAAACTTCATCTTGGAAAGTTTCTCCCACGAAAAATACACCCCCTCCTTAAAATTCCTGCCAAACAATTCCATCCTCGCTGAAAATTTCCCCCTCCCCTCCAAACAATTTCTTGCAGACGAATCAGCCTGAAAAATTATTCTTACCATATTTTTACACTCTGAAATCCCCGCTTTCCATAAAAAAATTTTTCCACGAAATCAAAACACGCTGAAAATTTCAATACCCACATACATCCCGCAGAAAATAATACAAAATTCTAGGTTTTTTTTGCAGATAGGAGCTTGAAACTTCTACAGAAGGGTTCTCCGATATGCTAAATCTAATGGTGTGACTTTCAAGAAAATTCTTTGACTTTCATGGAGTGATTCTCTTCTTTTTCAAAAATCAGGCAAATTTTCTCAGGCTTGTAGCTTTTGATGGGTAACTCCATGCTTAATGAATCTTATATATTCGGAATATACGGTAATGACCGCTGTTGAATGTGATTGGAAACGTCGGTGGTTTCGAAAAGTTGTATTGAAATGTGTCCAGTGTTAGGCAATGGTTTAAGTGTTTGTATATTAAATATGATGTTCTCCAAAAAAATGAGGATTAATTCCACTGATTATGACTAGTAGACCCATAAGAAAAAAAAAAATTAAGATAGTTAGGTCAAATTTTACTGATGAAGGCTTATATGAAGGCTTAAATGGGGATCTTTTTTCTTTATATATTTGTTTTGGTCAGGTCTAAGAAATCCCGCTTCGCCTGATTTCAGCTGCAGATTTTGTCATATTATAGTAAACTCTCTTTCCTTCTGTCATATCTTCTTCTCTTCTTTGTTTTTCTTTGGTTGTTTTTTTTTGGTTTATTTTGTTCTTTTGTCTTTTCTTTCTATTTTTTGTCAGTAGATGTCTTCGTATTTTATGTGCTTAATGATTAATACTTTAATAGGTGAAATTTTTGTTACGTCATCTCCCTACTTAAAGACTATGAAGTCTTGTGGGGATCTCTTATTGTGTTATAAATTTGTTTTTGTTACTTTTTTTAAATATTAATTTTAAAAAACTTTTTCCACAAAATACGTTTTTCAAAAAAAGAGTAAAGAGCTCCATTAAGCCAAAAATGAGCAAAAATAAAGTCAAATAATCTTCCAAGCGTAAAATTACCACAAATTATTACTATTAAATAAATGAAACTCAAAACGAACAGAAATTAAATAAATAACCGACTGAAACTCAAACGAGCCAAAATTAAAATGAGTAGGGCTGAAAACCCCCATGCATTCTCAAAACCAAAACATAATTTGCGCTTTAATGAAAACAAAATACGTTTTGTTGACAATTTGTATAATGAAAAGAGAAATCACCAATGCAACAGCACAAACACATAAAAAAAGAAGACAGAAGGAGAAAAGGAAGACTGTTTTCCTACATTAGTGATTAATATATATATATATATATATATCAGCACTTGAATGAGGCCTTAACCCTACTCATCCATACAATCAAATAGGTCAAACAGCATAGCCATACACCCACATAGCGTCTTCTGATTTAGTTCGTATTTCCCATCAAAAATGTAAATAGAGTAGTCTGATAGTAGTAGTGATGGTAGTTGTAGCACAATTGGAAGCAGACAAATATTGCCTTTTTGATCATATCCTTTATCATTTCCTGAACGTTCCAAATTAATATACTCAGTTATTCCTGTGTTACACCCTTATGACAATCCTTATACACATAACGTGTTTTGATTTAATTCAACACTTCCCTCAACATTTTCTGAAAGGCTCACCTGAATGCCCTTCGTCTTTTTGGGAAGTAAAGTTCAAACATTTTTCAATAACATGTATTATGTGTAAACAATGAACAAATTGCCTAGCTTACAGCCTTTGTCCTGAGGACTGTGGGGAGGTTGACATCACCAAAGACATAATTACTGGACCTTTCAACATGGCTGAACAAAATAGATCTCTTAAAATTTTGATTGGATATGTTTTGGGGAATAATAGACTTAGGGGGGCCTGATTGCCCTCCATTCATTTTTGACTCTTAAAAAGGGCAATAAAACTTCCGACTTCCAACCAAATGAGCTCCATCCAATCCAAAGTTTATTCGACCACCCGTTCCGTAAAAAACCTTGTATGCCCCGGCATAACTTACAAGCCTTGCCAATGGGCTCTAGGGGATTTTGTCCAACCTAAAGACATTGCTATATGATTTTTGAACTATTGGTAAAAAAAATGGTACAAAAAAATCTCACAATTTCAATTGAATGCGTTTCGGGAAAAGAGGATGTCAGAGAGGAGGGGGGGGGCTAGTCAATCTCCATCATTTTGACTCTTAAAAGGGATCTAGAACTATAAATTTCCAATCGAATGAGTCTCTTCTACAGTTCACACGACAACCCCTTCCATAAAAACATTATATGCCCTTGGGGCATAGCTTACAGCCCTTACCCCAGACTCTGGGTGATTCTTTCAACCCCAGCGGCCATAATATATGATCTTTGGAGTATTTTTGAATAAATGGCCCGCTCAAAATTTCTTTCGGATGCGTTTGTGGAAAATGCGACAAGGGGGAGGGGATTGCCCCCCGATCACTTTGACTCATAAAAAGGGCACTAAAACATCCTATTTCCAATCCAGAGAGAGCACTTATAGTTTATACGACCCTCTCCAAAAAACCTTATCAGACCTCGGGGCATAACTTACAACCCTTGCGCTGAGGGCTGTAGGGGGGGGGGGTGTCATCCTCAAAGACACAATTTCCAAACTTACAACTGCGCTAAACAAAATGGATATGTCAAAATTTTGATTAAACGTGTTTTGGGCATCGATGAGCATAGGGGGGGGGGCTTGTTGCCCTCCAATCACTTTTGACTATTAAAAAGGGCAATAGTCCTTTCAATTTCCAATCAAATGAGCCTTTTCCAAAGTTTCTACGACAACATATGGCCATCTGAGATTTCAATCAGATACATTTTGGGAAAATACGAGGTGTGGTATCCACCCTCTAATCACTCTGAATCTTAAAAAGTGCACTAGAACTTATGATCATCAATCCAAAAAGCCTCCTCCGAAGTTTATACAACCACGCTTTCTGTATAAACCTTATATGCCCCCAGGGCATAACTTACAACCCTTGGCCTAAGGGCTGCAAGGAGGGGGGGGGGGGTCCATCATCAAAGACATAATTTCCGGACCTTTTTACTACAATGAACAAAATGGCTATACCAAGCTTTTCATTAGATGTCTTTGAGGAAATGGTGGGCTTGGGAGGGGGGTTTGTCCCCCCTCCCACGGCTTGGCTCCACCAAGCCGTCCTCCGTGCTCTACACAGAGAAAAAATAGACCTTTTGAAGTGGACTATAACAAAACAGAGCGAACACTACAACAAGCCAGTAGTTTTGAACGATCGACAGGCATTTTTTTTTCTATGCTGAGTACTGAGGAGTTTCGAGGAGTTCTTTGCCAAAATATCTGCTTTGGCATTTCGGTTTCTCTTTTATCAGCTGGTCGAAAATCACCCTCGTGTCTTGGAAGTTTTAAACCAATTTGGAAGTTTTAAACCTCATGCAAGTTTTAAACCAATAAAAAGAACAGATTTTATTGGGTTGATTCTCCTCTGCGAAACTGTAGTCAAATTAAAGTATTAAAAGTTTTCAAGTCACGCGACATTTTCATAGGCTTATTTAAATTTTTTTATTAATTTCACAATTATTATTAACAACTTAGTATTTTTTTTACAATATTTTTCTGTTTAATTCTTGGCCTGATAGTCGGCTTGGTGTGTTGCCTTATTGCTCTGTTAAAGTATCTTTTTGGGAACATTCCCATTACTGCTCCTACTGTAGACAAAATGCAAAATAAAATGCAAAACAAAAAATTTATTGAGAAACATTAGACTACGAATTGGCAGTTTTTAGAAATGAGGAATTAGAAAGTGAAAAAAGACGGAATTCCTTTTTAAATAAGCATTTTGCTTTAGTTTAACCCTCTAACATGTGTTGTCGTTTTTTGGTTGTTTTTTTTGAAGACTAGAAAAAAAGAAAATGGCTACCAAATCCCGACGAGTTGTTTTGTTAGTTTATTGACTATAATTTTTTTTCTTTTTAGTCTCAATTATATACAGTTAAACTCTCATTCACCCTGCGGTTGTCTTTTAAAGTAGTACTATTGCTAATATATAAAATCTAAAAAAAAAAATGGTGAATAAAACTCTGCTCGGGGAAAAAGGGATATAATCAAAGGGATATAAATTACCTGCATCGAGTCTGTGCCTCGGTAACTCGTTCATAAACACAGTTCTTCCAATGTCCATCGTGTTTGCCCCTTCACTAATAATCATGCAGTCTGTAAAGTGAAAACGCTTTCAAAAACACCAAGTCATGACGTACCTTCATTCATATTAATGGGAAATACTCTATTGGTAAACTGAGAGAGTCAACTTTTGGAATAAAAAAGTGTTTAGAAAGAAATGGTAGGAAATTGGCATAAACGCAATATTGGGTTTCGATGATCAGCCAAAACTGGGTTGAGGAGTTCAGGACATAACGTAACTGAAAAAACGCAAAAGACAAGCGAAATATAAAATAAAACTATTCCAAAGCTACAAATTCGCTCTTTTCTGTGCAAGAGAAAAGTCTTGGCTTAGTAGTTTTTGTTCTTGTTGTTTAATTATTTCTTATTTCTTTTTTTGTCTTTCTTTTTTCCTTCTTTTTCTTGTCCTTCTGTTTGATTTTAATGCTATTATTTAATGTTATGTTTAGTCTCCCACTCTGACAGGCAAAAGAGAACAGGCAAATTCTAATAGAACTAATATTTCTATGAAAAGACCTTCATCTGTGGAGGTCTATGAAAAAGACCTCCATATGTGGCTATGCAGTTTTTGGCAATAGTCGGTGGTACTAAATTTAAAAAAGAAATTTGCATGGAAATCAGCAAAAAATAAGCTAGAAAATTATGGAGCCAAAGATTTTAAGAAAGCCCAGTTTTTCCCTGAAAGAGTTGTATTTTAGAATCAACTGATCGTTTGTTTATATTTTTTACAGACGAAAAGCATTAATTTTGTCAGTTTATTTTCATGATTCAACGTGGCAATACTGACAAAAATGCCCTAAAAACTAAAAAAAAATTTGAAACGACGAAAAGGAATCTCAGAAAATAGCGATTTTAAGGAATGAATAGACCTGAGATGGATCCCGAGGAGGGGAGGGATGTTTTATTTCGATATACTTGCCACCTAAAATAGAAAAGAAATCCTATTTAATGTGGAACTTAATAGAACATATAAAAAAAAATCTTTTGGGGGCAGGGCACAAAAATTTACAATATAGTTGAAAACCAATTAATCAAAAGAACAGAAACTGCACGAAAATAGCAAAGAAAAATAAAACTGGTAACTTAGCTGTTAGGAAGATGATTTGCGCTTTGAGAAAAACTTTAAAAAAATACTCTTGTGAATTTACGGAATGGGAATTTCGTTTGCTTATTTGCGATAAGCGGCCAAATAAGAAAAAAAATAATCGACAATGTATAAGTTTCTGGGTCAAATGTTTATACTTAATTACCTGCTGTTGTCTACATTCATTATTGTCTACAGGCGGTGAACAATTGATGAGTTCAAAATGATATAGAAATTCCGCAGAAGGGATAAAATACTCTATTTTTTTTTTTTTTTTGCTTCTGTTCCTACAATTTTTAAATTAGTTTGATTATTTAGATTTTAATTTATTAATTTAAATTAAAATCAAATTCGATGGTTCATTGCGGCATCAATAAAAGCAAATTCGAAACTGTAACCAGATCATTATGAACTCAATAAAAAGAATGCTAAAAACAGTTGTTTCTTCTATAAAAAAGGGATTTTCGTTTTTATCCCCTTATCGGATACATGGAGCAATATTTAAGGTTGAACTTACTTTTTGGCAAGGTTTCCTGAATGCAGTGAAACACTGCATAATAGTTTAAAGGTTCTTCTGTATCTTCAGCACTTCTCTGAAAAAAGTGTAATATAATGCTGAGTCCAGGTAAGTCTAGTATAATGGTAAGTTTGGTTCAGTCTGAACTACATATTTTAGAGGTGTACCTATATATTGATATGTCTTGGTAACTCATACAAGGGTGAACGTGAATATAATAGTTCAGAGCTTTCAATTTATCTTCAGCTCTTCTCCAGAAAAAATTCAAATGTACTGGTAAGTGTAACATACTGATATTTAAAGGTAGACCTTATAACATCTCAAATAATCTTCTGCATCATCAGTACTTCTCGAGGAAAAAAGTCTATCGTAATTGTAAATCTTTCAGTACAAGCTCATGGCGAAGCAAATACAAGTACCCCATATATCAATCAACAATATCATAGAATAGAACGTATTTGAATTATTAAAATACTTAAAATGTCAAAACTAAGATATACAATCATTAAATTATTTACAAACGCCGTGGAAAATACCACAATGGACCTTTTCTGGTTAATATCAGGGCTATGACCAGGTCCAACCCTCACCCTGAGTTACACCAGACCATGAAAAACTAAACAGAGTAAAAATACGAGTATTCTGAGAGATAAAGTAGCCGCTTATACATTATTAAGTTATATTACTAATTGAGACGGGTATAGGAATTTATTTCGAAGGGTAACATAACAGCTCAGAGGCTCTTAAGTATCGTCAGAATTTCTTGAAAAAAAATCTAGTGTAATTGTAAATCTTTCGGTATAAATTCACAATAAAGCCGATAAAACTATCCATAAATCAGTCAACAAAATCAAAAACAGAATAAAATTCAATTATCAATATTTTTACGACTTGTAAACTAAAGTATACAATCAGAAAATTTTTTGTGAACCCCGTGGTAGGTACCAAAATGCAGCAACTCACGTTAATATTAGAGTTACGACCAAGTCCAAACCCGACCCTGGGTTATCCCTGATCTAAAGAATTAAAAAGCGCAAAGTTAAAAGTATTTAGGGGGATAAGGTAGCCGCATATGCAACTAAATTCAACTTATACTACTATATTTATAGGGGGGAGTGCAAATTCATTAAAAGGAGTTATTTCCAAAGCCCTCACAATTATAAGAAAAATAGAGGGACAATCTTGAAATTTTGATTTGTAGCGTTAATGACCAAGTTATTTGTTATGTACATATTTATACCAAATTCATAGTATAGCTGTAGTTGAGCGTTACCAGCTAAACATTGATTAGCAACCCTGTAGTAAAATATAACAAAATCTAAGCCAGGCGGTTAAGCATTTTCCCGCGAATCATACGGATACGGCGGACTATAGTAATGGAGATCTTACATCTATGGCATACCCGGCAAGCGATGCGCCGGAGGCTTAAGCAATACTGGTAAAAGGTCAGTCAGCCGGACCTCTATTTAAACGACGACAATCCCACAGAGAGAGGCGCTGTTTGCTCATTGAAATGTCTAAAAACAAGAATATTTATTGCTCGAGAGTACAAACTCTACACAGGCATCCTTTGCTTATCTGAAACAAGAGGACCATCAAAAATAGACTTGCCTTTACTCCTGATGGACAGGACTCCTTTCAATTCTTTGATTCCGGTTCAAATGATGGTTTGTGTTAGGTCGATGTAGGACTCCTTCTGAATAACAGAGCCACAATCAGCCCCTAGAATAGCAGGTCGACAATGAATGAGCTGTAGGAAAATTTTGATTTAATGACAGATGCGAGCAGTGGAGAAGACTCATGGGGTTTGCACAACTGCAAAATCAGCTCATACTAAATATCCTACTCAAGCATAAATCGTCACTCTGGGTATCTGCAGATCAAGAGACGAAAAAATATGATCTCAGCTCGGCTACATTCTAATATCTGGTCGTTGGAGAATCTCTATAATGAATTTCAGAGCCTCTATCCAAGTCAACAGGGACCCATCTTAGTTTGATATTGGATTCAGTCTGAGACAAGGTGGTATCCTCTCCCAATAGTTTTCCAACTTTGTAAATGGACTGGATTTTGAAGAAAGCCTCCGAGTCAGCGAGAGGCAAATCTGGCATAAGTCGTTTTTAGGTTTATATAAAAATGATATCATTTCACTTGTTGATAGATAAATCTATCCATCATCCATCCGTTCATCCATCATTCCAAGGGCAGAACTAAGGTAGATCGTCATAGAACTAAGGGATGAAAGAATAAACTGATTTTGGGTTGAAGCGTGACGGACAATATCCACAGGACTTGCATGCAAAATGGGGGACTGAATTTGCTTGAACTCAAACTTTAACATAGACAAGCAATGACGATGGAAGGAGCGGCAGTCCCTCAATTGGTGTGTGTTACTCTTTATTTATTGTTCCTCCCCACAAACGGTTTGATTAGTTTTTGTGTTTGTTGCTTAGACATTAAACAGTATCTTAAACAATTCCTAATTATCGATTTCTAACTATTTTTTTCCCCTTCAGTGAAAAGGGGAATAAACTACTACACTTCCTCACCTTCCTATTGGTTAGATACTTTTGGGATGGCTCTATTAACTGAAGTTCATCAAAAATTATATATTGTCTTTTAAAAATTAAATAAGAATTAAGAATAAACTACCCTTCCTGAATAAGGGATTGAACTAATTTTCTCATTTCCTTTCGATAATTTTGGGATGGCTTTATAAACCGAAGTTTGCTTAAAATTAAGGATTGCCTATTAAAAAATTAATTAATGGTTAAATAAAAATCAAAAATTAACCTTTCCTAAAAAAAGGAAGTAAACAACTTTCTCCCTTCCCATCTAGGGGGTATACCTTTGAGATTGCTTCATAAACGGAAGTATGCAAATATGTAAAATAGATACCTGATTGACTTCTCGATTCTGACACACCTTTTCCTTTAGCGACATCCACCACAGACTGCTATCCTTGAAAACGTGACCAGTTTTGACAAGTTCTTCCTCCAACTGTTTAGAAACAGTCCTCAAGTCACCATGTAGAGCCACAGCTGTGGGTAAACTTGAATGAAACTCTTCAGGAGATATATCGATCTGTCAGATCAGATAATACTGAATTATCAAATGGGATCAACAATAATTATATACATATTTTTTTAAGGGATTTTATCGCTAAATATACGGTAGTGAATAAAGTATAAGATAAATAAAGGTCCAAGGCCAAGTGTATATAAAAAATATATACAAAATATAATATATCCCGTGATCTTTTTTTTACACGGACAAGCAGCAAGTCTATTGCCATGTACCACTGAATAAAGTATAAGATAAATAAAGATTTACTGACATGTGTACACAAAAATAAAAAAAAAACCTATTACTCACATAAACGTATAATATGTCGGTGTTCTTTAACACGGACAAGTAGCAAACCTACCGCCATGCACTAAAATGTACAAAAAAAAACAAATAAACACAAAATATTACTATCAATAAAAATTTAAACTGGGTATGGATAAGAATGAAAACGTGGGGTGTCAAGGACAAACTAGTTGTCCTGAATAGCAATGAAATGTCAAGACCCACTTCGTGCTATTCTTTTGTTGTTTTTTTGGTCATCTTCATTTTATTCTTAAATTTCTTTTTCACTTTTTCTTTCTTTTCCATATATTTTATTTTATCACTTTTCATCTGTGGGTGTGACAACTCTTTATATGAGACATCGATCTTTGGAACGTATCACTGAACCATCAAATGGAATTAAAAGCAAAAATTTTCAAAAATGGAAAAAGTTTCGATATAGAAAGTTCAACAAACGAAAAAATTTTCATCCCCAAATGTAAAAAAACCGAATTTTTAACTTGATACTATATTAGGAGTACGGGGATTAGTTTCTTTAGAATTCTAAATTAGCAACTGCAAGAATCGAAATTATTTCGGCCAAGGCCCTATCCAGATGGGTTACCGGGTTTGATCCCCCCCCCCCTCATTTTCGTCCGAATCGTACAAAAGTAAAAAAAATGCATATAAACAAATTTTTGATGCGTTTTTAAACGTTTGTATTTGTACCCCCGTACAAAAATCCTGGTACACACTTGATCAATTGTAGCTCAATCTTTCACCTTAAAGTACAGCGTTGATCAGTATACCAATTGGTAAAACTGGTTCTCTACAATAAACCAATTCCATTAAACCTCTTCGGTTTAAAATTTAAAGCTCAATCTTTCACCTTTCAATGTAGCGTTGATCAGTATACCAATTGGTAAAACCGGTTCTCTACAATAAACCGATTCAATTAAACCAGTTCGGTTCAAAATCTAAAGCTCAATCTTTCACCTTTCAGTGTAGCGTTGATCAGTATACCAATCGGTAAAACCGGTTCTCTATAATAAACCGATTCGATTAAAATCTAAAGCTCAATCTTTCACCTCTCTGTGCAACGTTGGTCAGTATACCAATTGATAAAACCATTCCTCTACAATAAACCGATTCTATTAAACAAGTTTGGTTTAAAGTCTAAAGCCAAGTCTTTTACCTTTAGTGTAGCGTCGATCAGTATACCAAATGGTAAAACCGGTTTTCTACAATAAATCGATTCAATTATACCAGTTCGGTTTAAAATTTGAAGCTCAATCTTTCACCTTTCAGTGTAGTGTTGATCAGTATACCAATTGGTAAAACCGGTTCTCTACAATAAGCTGATTCAATTAAATCAGTTCGGTTTAAACTCTAAAGCTAAGTCTTTCACCTTTTAGTGTAGCGTTGACCAGTATACCAAATGGTAAAACCGGTTCTCTAAAATAAACCGAACCAATTAAACCAGTTCGGTTTAAAATCTAAAGCGCAATCTTTCACCTTTCAGTGTAGCGTTGATCAGTATAACAATTGGTAAAACCGGTTCTTTAGACCAGAGCAGAGTCATATTCCTCTGTTTATTCAAGAGAATCGTTGAAAGGAGATTCAGCTACATGAACGGTATTGCCAGATAAAGTGCTGGAATAATAGGGAATTATCTACGGAAACGTCAAGAAGCATTTGGTACCATACAAAGTTAAAAGCTCTTTTTCTGGTCATTCTCCAAAACACCTCACCTGAATATTAAAAATAGTTTCTACTGAATTCTAAATTAGTAACTCTAAGAAGCTAAATTATTTTAAACTCAATCATTCGTTTTTCAGTACAGCGTCCGTTAGTACACCAATTGGTGAAATCGGTTTATAAGCAAAGCTTTCAGATAGAGGAGATTCGATTGCAAGGACATCATTATCAACTAAATGGCTGAAATGTAGGAGGATAGTTTTATAGAGAAATTTGAAAAATATTTGGTCGCATGGGAAATTAAAAACTCTTTTTCCCACTATTTCAAATGGTCCTTACCTGAATAACCTTGACATCGGGATTAAATCTTGGAAGACGTCCAAAATGAAGCATCCAATTCAGTCTGGCACCAAACAAAACAACGACATCAGCCTTCTGCAGAGCCAAAGATCGTGCAGGTCCAACGCAGCACCTGTGCAAATCACTCACAACCCCCTTGCCCATTGGAGTAGGGAGAAATGGTATATTAGTTTGATTTACAATGTTCCGAATTGGGTCTTCGGCTTTTGCATAAGCAGCTCCTATGAAAAAAGGGACTTAACCAAAATTCAAAACTACAGGACAGTGAAGTGTAACTGCTACTTTATATAAAAAGGCAATCTAAGAGTTGTTCGCTTAGTTCCCTTAAGGGATCTAATAGTCTTAATTCCTTCAGAACTAAGGGTAGGATACTAGAGGTCATAGTAATGACAGTGGTCAAGTATGGCTCTTAAACAGGGTGCTCCAAAAGGCTGACAATAATATGCCCGACATGGGGACTCCGAAAGAGAACAAAATATGTCCAATATAGGTGCTGCAAAAGGGGACTAAAATATGCCCAACGTGAATGCTCCAAAACGCTGATGAAAATTACAAAAAAATTGGCAATTACAAAAAAATTATCTAAAAACACTTTTATTTACTCATTTCAATGACGGTATATAAAAAAAAGCTGTATGAAAAATCTCGTTTGATATTGCTAAGATAAAAAAAAGACTAATGTGTTTAGATCATTCTTTACTGATTATAGGTTGCGAAATATTGTGTTTCGGCCCACATAGGGCAAAAAGAAAACATGGCGTCCTCAAACGGCTTAGGAAGAGGTTATTAGCAAAGTGTTAAAAGAAGTAGGAATTTGGTGGGAGGGAGTGAATATTGAAGCCAGAATCACGATGGGAAGGAGGAGGAACTTGCGCAGCTAGATTAACCTCTGGCTTCTTGAAACTATAATGAACTATAATTTTAACAGTAGCAGTGATTAAATTTATCAAAAAAGTATTATATTGAACAAAAAAAAAACAGTTTTGCCTCCAAATAAATATTATGTTATGTTGTTTTTATTTATATGCTTAGATTTTATTTATTCTCATTACAATGTTTCGCTACTATTTCTTGTCTTTGTTTTTTTCTGTTTTTTTATAGATTTTTTTTTTTTTTAATAAGTTACTCCAATGTCCCAAACATATATGCTCATTTTTTTTACATTTTAAAACATACGAGGCGCTTTTTAAATAAGGTCCGTTTGAACGTAAGTACACAACAAAAGATTATTTCAAAAAAGTAAATTTATTTTAAGAAAGTGTTTACTTTACTCTATTTTTCGACATAGTTATCAAGTACTTTGAAACATTTATTATACCTCTTAACTAATTTTAAATAAAATCTTTATAAGAAGTTGTCACTGGCTCCAATAACCAAGATTTCACTGCCATTTTTACGTCGTTGTCATCTTTTTACCGGTTACCACTGAGGTGGCAACCGGTTGAACTGGAGACAAAATATGGGTTTCGCATATTATGCCTAAATTGAGGCAAAAGAACATGGAATGTAAACACACACACTCCCCTGAAAATTGGAAGGCCGAAAATCCTCTCTCCCAGCGCAAAATCATGCCGTCAGTGTCTGGGAATAGACATGGTCATTTTTTGGTCGACTTTATGAAACGAGGAGACCAATATCAATGCAGAAGCATACTGCCTAACACTTAGAAAGCTCCGCAGAGCAATTAAATAAAAAAAAAAAAAAACTTGGCATGCTGACAAAATAAAATGAAATTCTTCATGGCAATACAAGAACCCACACTGCTGGTAAGACCCATAATTTGTTGGACAGTTTTGGCTGGGAAGTTTTAGATCACCCACAATACAGTCCTGATTTTGCACCGAGTGATTACCATCCGCTTCTCCACCTGAAGCAACACCTCATTGGCAAACATTACAATGATGATGACGACGTAAAAAACGGAAGTAAATTCCTGGTTAGCAGAAAAGCCAGCAAGTTTTTATACAGAGGTTACTTTCAAATTAGTTGAGAGGTATGATAAGTGTTACAACAAACTTGGCAACTATGCTGTTTAATAGAGTAATGTATGTTCTGTTTGAAAATAAATTTACTATTTTTTAAACAGTCATTCGTTGTGTACTTATGATCAAGCAGACCTTAATTAAAAAACACACCTCGTACAAGTAAATCTTAATTTTCGTTAAACAAGATGTTTAAACTGGTTGCATTCTTGAAGGGAGGATTGAAAATCGAGAACTCAAGATTGTTTCGAGAAAAGGAGCTCTTGAGCCAATAATTGGAGAGGGTGAGAAGAATCCTTCCGAGAACACGAGTAGAATTATTATTCTGATTTCTTACAGATACATGTGCCGGGCACAACCAAGCACGTTTTACTTCCCTTTTGTGGAAATCTAAAGTAGAAATTTTAAGTAGAAAAGAAGTACTAACAAATAAAATGACCTTGCACTGACAATGAACTTGTTATGAAACATGCCTATATTGAGAAATATGCTAGATATTTTCAAGGGTCTGAGGATAGTTTTGGGTACTTGTTTGAATTATGTATACCAAACCAAATCTCAGCAAAAATAAGATCTAATTCCATTTGTTAGGGTTTAAATGAAAGAAAGGTTAATATAGGTAGGTCACACTTTAAATATGAAGAATTATCAAAAAAGGGATAAATAACCTCCAGAGCCATTGTTGGCACATAGGGTGAAAAATCGACATTTCAGTTGCTGAGTGTTTCTCAAGGGACAAGTAGCAAGCTTGTTGCCAGACCTTGCTGTGGCGAATATCGACCCCTGGGCTGCGTATTGCCAAGCAGAGCATCAATTCATTGTGCTGCAACAGGTTTGAAGAATTATGGGCTGCAACAAATTCAGATAGTTCGTTTTGTCAATCCAGCTTGGGCTAAATGAAAAGCAAATGATAAGTTAGTAGAGGAGGCTTTAATGATATAAGAACGCCATTGGGAGACAAAAATAGAGGGTCTAAAGTCAGTGTTGGGAAGGAGGGACTTACACCGCAGTGTTAGCCTTAAACGGTTTTATGCTGGGATGAGTTTTCAGCAATAGTAATAATGATTTTTATATAACAGATAATATCATATTTTATTATAATTGATTCACGAAGTGTGGCATTTTACCAATTTTAGTTTCGAATATTTGTCAATAGAAATCTTATTAATTATAAGCTGTTTTTACTTAACATGAATAGATTTTAAGTCTAATAGAGGCTTACACTTCAAAAATGTTTAGGTGGGTTGGAGATAAAGCAGTTTTAAATTTCTTTCCCCTTACCCCCGAGACAAAATTTAAGGTCCACTTAGTATCTTATTTAGTATCCTTAACATCCGTAATAAAACACGTCATATCACTCTCAGAACAAACCTTGACTTAGTAGACTAGTTTAATAAGCCTTGTCATTTAGAGATCTAGGCTGCTACAAACTTTTACAAACACTGCCGGGCCTTAGAGTACCTTAAAGTACCTTAAGTACCTTATTGATGGGGGTTTGGGTTTAGGGCCCACAAAAGGCTTTGAATATCTCTAAGAAATCAGTCATGCGTATATTCACCGGTTTGGGATCTTCCTGCACTCAAATCATCAAATATCATATTTAGTAAATGGTTATTTTTAATGCACATATTATTTAAATAATATGGGGCTCTGACCCCAATACCCCATCTCTGCGTGCGAGACAAACTCGAGACATCGCGTTGCATCACTATAGGGAGACTAGTCCATTACCTTTTCCAATTATAAAAAGGGGCTTTTCTGCGGCCAAAATCAGTTTGACAGCTTTCGCCACTTGGCACGGGCTCGCCATTGTCGAAGGTGGTTCTGGAATGGATGGGATCCAGTCAGTATCTTCTTCAGAGACCGTGGCGTTCAAAAGGTCACCCGGAAAGTCCAAATAAACAGCTCCTGTAAAATAACGTTCAACTTGAACAAAAAATCACAAAAACAAAGAATTAGCAAGACAGATTCAAACATTAGAATTTTCAAGATTTCTTCTTTCATTTTTCTTTTTTGACAAATTCATATTCAAGGAATGCCATTTTAGTTTTTTCCTTTAATTTAAAAGGTTCCCTGGAAGTCGTAATGAACAGAAAATTCACAAAAGTAAAGTATTAGCAAGACAGATTCGTAGACTAAAATTTCAAAAAACTTTATTTTTGCTTGGCAAATTTTGCTTGACAGATTACCTAAACTGAATTATCACAAAAAAACAGGAAGTTAGTAGACGTCCAATTGCCCATTGACCTTTGCCTTATAGAGTTGCCCCTAGCAAACATTTATGGATTTTGATTTATTGTATTGTATCAGATTATCAACGTTTCTGGACAACTTAGGTCTTTGCGTTGGCCCTGCAGTTTGTTTCCACAGCGGAGTTCAATCTCTGGGTCCCGTATTGAACATAGATGTATTGGGTGAGATTTCAGTTTTTAAAATTGATTCTTTAAAAGAATTTGATTCGTAAAAAAAAAAAAAAAGTGTCATTGAAGCCCAAAGTTTTTGTCTTGTTCAAAAAGAGGGAAATAAAAACCTGAACCCAGCAAAAGAAGAAGAATACAGAAGAAGTCAAACTTAAAACAAAAAGAAATTGCAATGAAAGAATAAAGGAATCATCCAACGAAGAGAAATTAGAGCGGCAATTAGCATTTACTTTCTACTCAATTTTAATAGAAAAAATAACATTCACACTTCTGATGATATACTACTACTACTACTACTACTACTACTACTAATAACTCACTGCAGCACCGAGCCGCCTGAGGCCAACACAGCTACGCACGCTCCTCCTCCAACCTAATCTATTTAAAGCCTCCCTCTTTACACCCTCCCAGGAAGTTCCCATTTCCTTTAAATCTTTATTTATGACATCCTCCCAACCCAGACAAGGACGACCTGCTTTCCGTGTAGCCCCAGACGGTTGGCCAAAAAGGACAATCTTCGGTAATCTGTCATCCTTCATCCGTAGAACGTGGCCTAGCCATCTCAACCTTTCTTTCATTATAGCCCCAGAAAGCGGGATTAAACCATACTTTTCGTACAATTCTACTGTTTGAAATACGGTCAGTCAGCCGGGTACCCAGAACAATCCGTAGGCAATTTCTCTGGAAAACATCTAGTGAATTTTCATCTGCTTTTCGGAGTGCCCATGCTTCGGAGCCATATTTGACCACTGTCATCACTGTAGCTTCCAATATTCTAATCTTGGTTTGTAGACTTATCTTTCTATTCTTCCAAACTTTTTTTAACTGTGAAAAAAACACCCTGGGCCTTAGCTATTCTACTTTTAACATCTTCACTGCTCCCACCATCTTTACTAATAATACAACCAAGGTAACTGAAACTCCCAACCTGATCAATCTTTTGGTTACCTAATGTCACCTGTTCATCTTCACTTATTCCTAGCCATAGTGACTTAGTCTTCTTAACATTAATTTTCAAGCCTATTTTAGCACCCTGAACTCGTAAAACCTCTAAAAATTCATTCATTTTGCTCACACTTTCATCGAATATGCTTAAATCATCAGCATAATCTAAGTCCAGGAGCGTTCTTCCTCCCCATTTGATTCTATGGTCTCCAATTGCCTTTCCTGTGCTCCTTAAGACGAAGTCCATCAAAATGATCCATATAAAGGGGGATAGAACACAACCCTGCTTAACTCCTGATTTAATACAAAACCAGTTGCTAACCTCATTTCCTACCTTAACGGCAGCAGTATTATTCTCGTACATAGCGCAAATCACTTTAATATATTTTTCAGGTATACCATATAACGACAAGACCTTCGTTAACGCTGTTCTATCAACAGAATCGAAAGCTTGCTCATAATCGATAAAACTGAGAACCAAAGGTGTTTGACAACGAAGGGACTTCTCAATTATTAACCTAAGAGTGAAAACATGGTCGACACATCCTCTACCCTTTCTAAAACCGCATTGTTCTTCCCTTTAAACTTTGTCTACAGCATGTCTCAGTCTAAAAAGTATCATATTGCTCAGTAATTTGCTACCTACAGAGACCAGACTAATGCCTCGATAATTACGACACTCACTCTTGTCACCTTTCTTATACAGTGGTTTAATTAAGGTTTTCCTAAAATCATTGGGTACTTCCCCTTTTTCAAAAATCATGTTCATAATCTTCAGTAGCTTAATCCTAACCTCAGAGCCACCATATTTAAGAAACTCATTAATCATACTATCAGCACCTGGGGCCTTATTATTTTTTAATCCTTTTAGTACTGTCGCTAATTCTTCCTCACTAAACAAATCTTCCTTCACATCCAAGGTATCACAAACTTTTTCATTTTCATCTATATCTTTTCCTGCAACTGTATCTCGGTTTAGCACATTCTCAAAATGTTCCGCCCATCTTTCTTTAACTTTTTCCTTATCACTAATTGTGGCCCCATTTCTATCTTTAACTGGGACTAGTCCTGATTGGCTACTCCCTTTCAATTTATTAACATGCCAGTATAATATTTTACTATTATGCCGTCTAGCCGCATCTTCCAGATCCTCAGCAATTTTATCCATCGCCTCCGCTTCACATCTCCTTAGTTCATATTTTAATGCTTTTTCCACTTTCTTTACATTCCTTTTGTTTTCATACGACCTATCACTCAGATAATTCTTATACAAACCCCTTCTACTCTCTATTGAACCTAAAGCTTTTTCACTAATATTCCTAGTTGCAGTCTTAGCACTCTTCCCTAGGACACCATCAGCAACTTCACAAATTGTTTTTCTGAAATTATTCCATCCATCTTCCACATTGTCAAATTTTAAACTCTCAAGTTTAGTACTCAACTGTTCCTGGAATTTTTTTCTCAAATTTTCATCCTGAAGTCTACCAACATCATAACTTTCCGGGAGGGAGTTACCCTTCCGAAATTTCAGCTTTAAATTAACCTTAGACACTACTAGATGGTGATCTTTACTTTTAACATCAATAACGGCACTCCTATACACCCTAGTATCTTGTATTGATCCTGCTAGTCTTCTGTTTACAATAACATAATCAATAAGGTTTGCTGTCTTACCATCACGTGAATACCATGTCAACTTATGGGTCATTTTGTGACCAAACACCGTATTGGTTATAACTAGGTTGTTATACCTACAAAATTGCAAAAGCCTATAGCCATTACTGTTTTCTTTTCCTACATCAAATTTACCTAGGCTAGGATACCATCTATCCCTATTTCTACCAACCTGGGCATTAAAATCTCTTAGCAAAAACACCACATTTCTACCTGGTACCCTGTCTATTTGCTCCTGTAACTGTAAGTAAAATTCATCTGAGTCACTAGTATCTCCATCAGTTGGTTCAATGGGGGCATATACTACTATAACTGATACCCTAAACTTTTTAGTCATAAAATGAGCAATTAGTATTCTATTATTAATACCTTCCCAGCCTAAACAAGGCTTAGCAGCTTCCTTATTCATCATGAGCCCTACTCCCTGTCTATGTACCCCATCCTTCCTGCCTGAGTAAACAAATTCTATGTCACCTAATTTCATGCTTCCTATCCCTGGGATATGAGTTTCTGAAACTCCTAATAAATCCAGTTCAAACCGTCTGAATTCGTCAGTCAAAATGTCGATGCGACATTCATTTTTTAACGTCGTAACATTCCAAGTTCCAATTTTCATGTTCTTTAAATCTTTGAAATTATTTTGGCCTCAAGAAAAGCAGTGATCCCGGATACCAGTGCAGGATGGGGACCAACATATCTTCTCAAGTCTACACCGAAGCGCTTAAGCCGGCTTAGAACCGGACAGCAAGAAGTCCCTGGGACCTCCAGTAAGTTGGAGGCTTTGTGCAATCCTGGGCCCATCTTGGTCACAACATGGTTTTCAGCACTTGGCGATGCTCTTCTATCAAAAAGAGTCGAAATCCTGCACAGACAGTCCCAAGCCTATTACCTCCGACTCATTATATATTCATGCCTACAAATATTATGCTACTACGGGGAGGCAGCCACTAATAGATAAATTAGCTAGGAAGAGGTTTTTCAGCCCGAAAACGCCCATCAAAACAAACCAAGCCCGGAAAAATATCCAATAATCAGAATCCCGTATGAGTGCTGTGTTGTTTACTAGGCTATAATTTCCTCGAGGTGTGCCACTCCTCAAGTGGGAAAAATTGACCGCAAGTTTCCCAGTCTTGCAGGTACCCCGAAAGGGTCGAGGCAGCCCTTTACAGAGGCCGTTGTCCATAAATCTGGATCTTACGCCCTACCGCAGTTGTCCTCCTATAGAGGATCCTCCCACGATGGTGTTCTGCTTCACCATGCAATTTAACCCATTACTGGGAGAAGGTTTGTAACGGTTTCATGAAAACTGAATACCTCTATGTCCGGCACAAAACGCAAAAATTTAAAAGATTATCCGACAAATTAGTATCCGGGAATGCAATTCATTCGAATCAATTATGTAACCTCAACAAGTTATGGCAAGACCGCCCAATCAATTCTACACTGTGTTGCCAGAAAAAACTAAAAAGTTTATTGTGGACGAGACAGGGTGATGATTTAAGGTGCCGCATTGCATTAAGCCCTTTACACAGTCAGCTTGATTGTCTTCGCTATTATTTCCTAGCCTCCTTCTATTAACCTCTCAAATGTTGAGTACGAAAATACAGAGTTAACTACCCGAAGAGTTAAAAAATCAGCTATACTCCACAATTAAACAATTGAACCGCATCAGCAGCGGGGAAAATCATTAAAATATCAAATCAATGATAAATTTGGAAGTCTGTATCACAGTTTTCTTTGTTGTTGCCACATTGAACAATGGAGAAACAAATAAGCGAAATAAATTAGTCAAATTTGACAGCGCTTTTCGGCTGTAAAAATGCATTAAGTTATTTAGTGCCGTAATTTTAGTTTATTTTTTGTCCGAGTGTCACTCATTTTGGCACCCACTGCTACCAAAAACTACACAGTTACATAACTACATATTAAGATTTTTTTTATTGAAAATCGAGGTGCTGATTTTTCCTTACTGCATAAGTTTTCACTTTGTCGAGTCAGAATAAGAGCGATGTCCTTTTCCTTATCTTTGGTACCCTAAGATTTCTCCAATACGATTAAAATAGTCCATAAATCTTATTTTTATCTGATATCATCTGTTCTGACACATTGGTACTCCCAAAATTTTTTTTTAAATAGTTACCTGGCCTTCCATAAGTGGACAACTTGACTGCATCAGCAACAAATCTTGGTATAGAGGATAAATTTGGTGGCCTTGCAGACATCTTACAATGGAGCCTGCTAGATTCAACTTGAAAGCATTCCTGAAATGCTCCCAATCGCTCTTGGGCTTGATCCGAGGAGCCACCAATGACAATAACCGGCCTAAAACCCGATACACCATATTATTATTACAACCAGGTAGTAGGAAGGTGCAACGGTTATGCTTCCGGTTTAATTCAATTAAGATTACTAAACTTTAGTCTATTTCAGTCTAGCTGAACAGAGTTCAGAGTCAACACTATAGGCTTGACTTGATAATGAGTTAAGTGTCTGCCAAGTGTCGTTTTTATCGACCACTTTGCATGGAAGGGGTGGTCAGAGAAACTTAGGGGGGAGCTCAACGGATTGTAAATCACAAGTTTTAATGCCCTTTTTCAGAATCGAAGATAGGGGCTGGAGTTGGATTTGGATGGTGGTTGTTGCCCTTGGGGTGTTTGGGAGAAACTACTTTTTTTTGTTTATATGTTTATGTAGGCAATCGCTAGGCGTTAGCAAAAATTAATTCTTTTTCCTAGCGTAGTGATTTATATTTTTAATGGTTAATAATTCTGTTTATTACATTAAATGATGGTAAAAATAAACAAAAAGTATATAAAGATAAAAAAAAATAAAGAACAATCTCAATACCTAAAACAGTTGTAAATTAAGTCATATGATAATTATAACTTAAAACGGACAGAAATTACTATTTGTGAACGTAAATATAAACGAATAAAGATTAAAATAAATAATTCAGTAAGACTTATAACGAGCAGAAATTACAAAAAAAAATATTCCGACTAGCTTCCTCTTAAAGCCGCTAAAGATTAGTGTCTTTAACGCTTTACTAAACATTAAATAAAAAAAAAACAAGTTTTGTCAACTGAAAGTAAGGAGCAATATTCACACTTAAAACGAACAGAAATTATTAAGTACATGAGGGGATTCGCCCCCTCGTCAATACCTCACTCTTTACGCTGAAGTACAAATTTTGTTCCAGTTCTTTAAGAATGACCCCTGAACCGCAAAGGCCGTTTGATTAGAATAAGTAGCGACAACATAATTACGTCCACCGTCCAGTAGCCCCTTCGAATCCCAGTTGCGATACTTTTTTAAGCTTCTTCAAGATGCAGGTGAATGTTATGTAATAGGGAATGCTTTCTAAGAGATGCAGATGCATGTTCCGTGATAGGGAATGTTCAGTTATGCAAATATTACTAACTGAGGAGGACACGCTCGTGGTTATTACGTAATGACGATGCAGAAGTGGAATGTGACGAAATCTTACACGTGGGAGTTATGTAATGACGGGGGCACATTTTGGGATGTTACATAATGACAGTAAACACGTCGGATGTTACGTAATTACATCGCATATGTGGAAGGATACGTAATGACGGTACAAACATCGGTGTTATATAATACTTTAAGAGATTTTTTCTTCGGTTCTTTTTTCTTCCAAGGCGTTTGTTTTTTCCTTCAGGTTTTCGTTTTTTGTCAAGACATTTTTTTTTTCAAGGGGTTTTTTTGGACTTTTTGAGATTTAACTTTCTTTCAATAAGTTTTTCTCAGAGGACCTTTATGTTCCAAAGATTTTATGTTCACATTAGAACTCGAAAGGGATTCCCCTTCCACGGATATTCCCCTAGAAAGCTATGGGATTCCCCTTCGACAGCTGGACCAGCAATCTATTCATAATATTATGATTCGGGAAAAAGATTCTACGAAATAACCTATTTGACACATGCAGAAATCCCTGTATCGCTTACTAGAATGATTAAGCTATTGATTGTGTTTCCTACGACTGGAATAATTGAGATGCTGGGGGGAAATCAATTACTAAAGTTTGCTTATATTTGAAGTGAACCTGCTTGCTAAGTAATGCTTTAGACGGGTTTTATAAACCCAGACAAAGCTTCTCAGCTTCTTACCGATATGCTCCTAGCATTTTCAGCGGTCCTTCTTAGAGAATTTCTAGAGATGTTTACTTAGCGAATGTTTTAAACTTGCTCAAAACATGGGAAAATACTCCTTCTTAGAGTATGTTAAGAGACGTTTTTTTAGAGAATGATCTCAGTTTGCTCAAAAACATAGGAAATAACATGTGACTTTATTCTATATTTGTTCATTGTTCTTGGTTTATTTTTTCTCTATTCCTACCGTGTGCCACTCAATGGCTGACACACAGCACCCTCTAGCAGGTATTATCGAAAAAATGGCATTTTTCAGGCATTTTCCTACAAAAATATTCGTTTACACTAGAATCAATCATTTAAACTTAACGGAAAAAACAATAGCGCTTCTTCTGATGACTCCTAGCAATTGAGGCCAGCGTGGCGCAATGTACCACATCCCGATGACACCCTCTGGGAGCAAATCATCACGCATAAAAGGGTTTTCAACCTTTTTCAAACAAAAATTAATTCATGTACTAAAAAATGACAATTGTTTTTATTTGAACCGCTGAAACTTGCCATTTCATTGCTAGATTTCGAAGTTCCATCTCCGCAGGGCATTTCTCCGCAAAAATATTCGTTTGCATTAGGATCGATTATTTAAACTTGATGAAAAAATCCATATTAACGTTTCTTTTAATGACTCCAAGCAGTTGAGCCAGCGTGACACAATGTGCCACCCCTAAAACATGCTCCGGCGCACATTCTATGAAAACACGAATTCTTATTACAAAATTCTTATTACAAAATAATTATTACAAAACAAAAAAAACATTCTTAGAAATTACAAATACATCCTAAAAGATCATAGATTCGTCTTACAAAGTACAAAATACTTATTCCAAAACAAAAAAAATAATTCAAACAGAAAATACATCCTAAGAAATCACGAATTCTTATTACAAAACCAAAATATGTCTTACAAAACAAAACAAAAAAATTCTTATCAAAAACAAATCCTAAATAATTCTTTTAAAAAAATCTGAGATTGTTCTTACTAAATACAAAATACTTCTGACAAAACAAAAATACATCCTAAACAATTACAAACTGTTCCTACGAAATACAAAAATACTTTTTTTAAACAAAAAATACTTCTTAGAAAAAAAATTCTTATAAAACGAAAATACATCCTAAAAGATTAAAAATTACAAAATGCAAAATACTTTTCACATAATAAGAAATAATTCTTAAAAACAAAAAAAAATTCCTACAAGATCAGAGATTCTTCTTACAAAATCCAAAATACTTCTTACAAAACAGAAAATATATCCTAAAAAATCACCAATTCTTATTTCAAAATAAAACACCTTGTATCAAACAAAAAATACTTCTTACAAAACAAAAAATACTTCATACAAGAAAAAAAAAAATAATTCTTACAAAACCAAAAAAAAACATAAAAAAATCAGATTGTTCTTACAAAATAAAAAATACTTCTTACAAAACTAAATATACTTCTGACAAGGCAATAAATTTCAACAAAACAAGAATATGTTCTAAACAATCACAAACTGAACTTACAAAATACAAAACACTTTGTTACAACATACTTGTTACAAAAAGAAATACTTCTTACAAAACAAGAATAATTACAACCAAAAAGATTACAAATTCTTCTTAAAAATACAAAAGACTTCTTACAAAACAAAAAATAATTCTTACAAAACAAAGATACATCCTAAGAAATCACAGATTCTTGAAGGAAAAGTAATTCCTACAAAACGAAAATACATCCTAAACAATCACAAACGGTTCTTACAAAATACAAAATACATCCTAAAAAATCAGAGATTGTTCTAAAAAAATACAAAATACTTGCTAAAAACAAAAACACTTCTTACAAAGCAAAAAAATAATTCTTACAAAGCAAAAATACATCCTAACAAATCACAAATTCATCTTGCATCATACAAAATACTGCTTACAAAACAAATATACTTCCTAAAAAATCATTTATTGTTCTTACAAATACAAAATACTTGCTACAAAACAATAAATACTTCTTACAAAGCAAAAAAAAACATTCCCACAAAACAAAAACAAATCCTAAGAATTCACAAATTATTATTACGAAATATAAATAAAATACTTCTTGAAAAACAAAAATGATTCTTACAAAACGAAAATACACCTTAACAATCACAGACTGTTCTTACAAAATTCAAAATAACTCTTACAAAGCCAAAAATAATTCTTACAAAAAAACACATCCTAAGAAATCACAAATTTTTCTTACGAAGCAAAAACTAATTCTTAAAAAACAAAATCCAGCCTAAACAATCACAAATTCTTCTTAAACAATACAAAAAAGTTGCTTACAAAACAAAATAATAAAACTTATAAAACAAAAATACACCTTAAAAAAACAGAGATTCTTCTTACAAAATACAATATATTTCTTACAATAGAAACAAAAAACTCCTTAAAGCAAAAAATAAATCTGACAAAACAAAAAATATATCCTAAGAAATCGCTAATTCTAATTACAACATACAAAATACATCCTAAGAAACAAAAATACATCCCAAAAGATCCAAATTCTTCTTAGAAAATACAAAATACTTCTTACAGAACTAAAAATAATTCTCATAAGACAAAATTACATCCTAAGAAATCACAACTGTTTCGCAAAATACATAACACACCCTAACAAATCAGAGACTGCTCTTTCAAAATACAAAATACGTGTTACAAAACAAAATAATACTTCTCGTTACGAAACAAAAAATAATTCGTACAAAGAGAAAATACATCCTATGCAATCACAAACGGTAGTTACAAAATATAATATAAAAACTAAAAAATCAGAAATTGTTCTCACAAATTACAAAATACTTGTTACAAAACAAAATGATAATTCTTAAAAAGCAAAAAGTAATTCTTACAAAAGTAATACATCCTAAAAGATCACAAACTATTCTTAAAAAATCCAAAATACTTCTTCCTTCTTCCAAAATAAAAGTCTTATAAAGAAAAAATACATCCTAAGAAACCACAATATCTTCTTACAAAGCAAAACTAATTCTTACAAAACGAAAATATATCCAAAATAATCACATACTATTCTAACAAAATGTAACATACTTGTTACAGAAAAAAAATTACTTCTTACAAAACAAAAACAATTCTTACCAAACAAAAAATGCATCCTAAAAGATCACAAATTCTTAATACAAAATACTTGTTACAAAACGAAAAATACTTCTTACAATGCAAAAATTCATTCAAACAGAAAAAGAAAAATACGCCCTAAGAAATAACAAATACGTCTTACATCATACAAAATACTTCTTACGAAACAAAAAATAATTCGTAAAAAACAATACATCCTAAAATTAGATTCTTATTAGAAAACCAAAAATACTATTTACTAAACAAAAACAATTGTTACAAAATAAAAAATACATCCTCAAGGATCGCAAAATCTTATTAAAAAATAAAAAATACTTGCTACAAAACAAAAAATATCTTTTACATAGCAAAAAATAAATCTTACAAAACAAAAATACATCCTAAGAAATCACCAATTCTTATTACAAAATACAAAATACTTCTTACGAAACAAAAAATAATTCTTAAAAAATTAAAATACATCTTAACAATAAAAAACTGTTCTTACCAAATACAAAACCCTTGTTACAAAATAAAAAATACTTCTTACAAAACAAAAAAAATCAAACCTTACATATCAGAGATTGTTCTTACAAAATAGTTGTTACAATACAAAAAATACTTCTTACAAGGCAAAAAATAATTCATACAAAACCAAAATACACCCTAAACAATAACAAATTTTTCTTACAAAAATACAAAAAAAAACTTGATACAAAACAAAACATATTTCTATAAAACAAAAATACATCTTAAAACATCAAATATTCTTCTTAAAAAATACAAAATACTTCTTGCAAAACAAAAACAATTCTTACAAAAACGAAAATACATCCTAAAAGATCAAAAATTATTCTAACAATACAAAATATATCTTACGAAACAAAAAATAATAATTACAAAACAAAAGTATATCCTAAGAAATCACAAATTCTTATTGCAAAATACTTCTTACAAAAAAAAAATAATTCTTAAAAACAAAAATACATCCTAAGAAATCACAAATTCTTCTTACGATACAAAAAATACTTCTTACAAAGCAAAAACAATTCTTACAAAAATGAAAATACATCCTAATAGATCACAAATTATTCTTACAATACAAAATACTTCTTAAGAAATAAAAAATAAGTCTTAAAAAGCGAAAATACATCCTAAGAAATCTGAAAATCTTCTTACAAAGTAAAAATAATTCTTACAAAACAAAAATACAATCTATGAAATGACAACGCCGAAGCAAATATAATTCTTAAAAAATAAAATACATCCTAAACAACCACAAAACCTTCTTACGGAGCAAATATAATTCTTACAAAACAAAAATACATCCTAGACTATCACAAACGGTTCTTACCTAATACAACCCGAAAATCAGAGATTCTTCTTACAAAATACTTTTCACACAACAAAAAAAAAATACTTCTTACAAAGCAAAATAATTCTTACGAAACACAAAACACATCCTAAGAAATCACAAATCCTTCTTATATCATACAAAATACTTCTTAAAAAACAAAAAATTATTTCAAAACAAAAATACATCCTAAAAAATCAGAGATTGTTCTTACAAAATACAAAAAAAATTATTACCAACAAAAAATACTTCTTAAAAAGCAAAAACATAATTCTTACAAAACAAAAATACATCCTAAGAAATAAAAAATTATTATTACAAAGTAAAAAATACTTCTTACGAAACAAAAAACAATTCTTACAAAACAAAAACACGTCTTAAAAATTTTAGACTGTTCTTACAAAACAAAAAATACTTCCTAAAAAAAAAATCTTACAAAACAAAAATAAATACTAAAAAATCAGAGATTCTTATTACAAAACAAAAAATACTTCTTACAAAACAAAAACAATTACAAAAACCACAATAAAAACAACTTGCTACAAAACAAAAAATACTTTTTACAAAGCAAAAATAATTCTTACAAAACAAAATACATCCTAAGAAATCACAAATTCTTCTTACAAAGCACAAAATACATCCTACAAAATTAGAAACTGTTCTTATAAAATACAAAATACTTGTTACAAAACAAAAATACTTCTTACAAGGCAAAAAATAATTCTTACGAAATCAAAATACACCCTTAGCAAACACAAATTCTTCTTACAAAATGGCAAAAACTTCTTACAAAACAAAAATAATTCTTACAATACAAATTTACATCATAACAAATCACAAATTGTTCTAACTGAGCAAAAATTATTCCTACAAAACGAAAATATGTCCTAAACGATCACAAACGGTTCTTACAGAATACAAAATACATCCAAAAAAATCAGAGATGGTTCTTACAAAATACTTCTTACAAAACAGAAAAATATTTCTTATAAAACGAAAAATACATCCCAAAAAATTAGAGATTCTTACTACAAAACACGTCTTTAAAAACTAAAAAACACTTTCTACAAAGCAAAAAATAATCCTTACAAAACAAAAGATACATCCTAGGAAATCACAAATTTTTCTTACAAAATACACAATACTTCTTACAAAAAAAAATATCCCAAAAGATTACAAATATTCATTACAAAATACAAAATTCTTCTTACAAAACAAAAATAATTCTTACCAAACAAAAATATGTCCTAAGAAATCACAAATTCATGTTACAAAACAAAACAAAAATAAAACAAAAAATAATCACAAACCCTTTTTACGAAACACAACATACATCCTAAAAAATCAGAGATTGTTCTTACAAAATACTTGCTACAAAACAAAAAATACTTCTTACAAAGCAACAAATAATTCTTACAAAACAAAATTACATGATGAGAAATTAAAGATTTTTCATACATCACATGAAATACTTTTTACAAAACAAAAAATTCTACTAAACATAGATACATCAGCTAAAAGATCACAAATTATTCTTGCAAAATACGAAATAATTCTTACAAAAAAAAATAATTATTACAGCATCGTTATTACGGAATACCCACGCGGGTGTCACCCTCAGTTATGTAACATTTGCATACCTAAGCATTCCCTATAACGTAACATGCACCTGCATCCTGAAGAAGCTTAAAAAAAAGTGTCACGACTGGAATTCGAAGGGGGTACTGGACATATGAAGTAATGATGCTGTCACTACTAGAATAAATAGCTCTTTTGAAAGTAGAAATAAATATAGCGTAAAGAGCAAAGTTAAAAATTAGAAAGATTAGAAAGCATTTTTTAATTATATACAGGGCAATAACACTTCCTAAGTAAAGAGCGAAGTGGGGTCTTTGTACTATTTTTCTTTCTTTGAATTTCCAATCGATTGAGCCCCCTTTGAAGTTTCTACGACAACTCCTTCCATACAAAGTGGCTTGAGGATAAAGAAACAAAATACGTTTTAAATATTTTCTTTTTTACAGCAACATCCACAATCTTTTTTTCTTTTCAGTTATTTTAGTTATGTTTTCTTTCAATACGAGAAATGAAAGCACATTGCTGGAATTAAAAATGTTTCAGGAAATCAGAAATGACATTCGGGTGACACAGGGGGGGGGCATTAGACCTCCTCTTCTTTATGGTAATTTCTGTTCATTATAAGTTTGACTAGTTGATCTATTGAAATTCTGTACGTTTTGGGTTCCATTTACTTCCCCTCGTCTTTGATGTCATGTAGCTCTTTACTTTTCTTCGAAAAAACTTTTTAATGGAATTTTTTTAGTTAATAATAAGTATAATGGTGCTACGGTTACCAGACAGTTTTTTTTAAGTTTTTCACATTTTGGATTAGAAAAAATCTTTCTTATTTTTACATCGTTTCTTTCCTTTCTTGGGGTAGAGGTATTATTTTCTTTGACCTCTCAACTAGAATAAAGTACTGCCATAAATAATCAAATTTTAATCACGAATTGGGGGAGTTAAGGCCTTTTTGTGTGATCAAGTCAGTAATTTACTACAACTACAAACAACTCACTGCAGCACCAAGCCACCTGAGGACAACCTAGCTACACACACTCCTCCTCCATCCCAATTCAAGCCCCTCCCCCTTTACACCCTCCTAGGAAGTTCCCATTTCCTCTAAATTCTTCTTTATGACATCCTCTCACCCCAACCATGGATGACCTGCTTTCCATTTAGCCCTAACTGGTTGTCCAAAAAGGACAATCTTCAGCAATCTGTCATCGTCCATCTGCAAAACGTGCCCTAGCCATCGCAGCCTTTCTCTCATTATAGCCATAGAAAGCAGGATCGAACACCACTTTTCGTACAGCCTACTGTTTGAAATACGATCATCTAGCAAATCATCCTCCGCTTTTCGGAGCACCCATGCTTAGGAGCCATATTTGACCACTGTCATAACTGTAGCTTCCAATATTCTAATCTTGATTTGCAGACTTTTCTTCCTATTTTTTCGATTTTTTTTTTTTTTACTGTGAAGAAACACTGAGACTTATTGAGCCCTACCCCTACACTGAGAGCTATTTTACTTTTGACATTCACTGCTCCCATTGTCTTTATGAATAATGCTAACAAGGTAAGTGAGGCTGTCCACCTGATCAATCTTTTCGTTACCCAACAATACCTTTTTATCTTCACTTATTCCTAGCCTTAGTGACTTAGTTGTTTTAACAATAATTTGTCTGAAGGTTTAAGCATCTTCAAGATCAACATCCTAATATTACAAATAATCTCAATTTAGTAAAAATTTTTGCAAGTTTTAAGATATTTCTATCTTGAAGAATTATATTGTGAAAATTATTATTTGCTGGGATTTTTAGAATGATGAATAAAAATTTTAAGTATTTAATTTTATTTTTGCGCCCTTGCACTCAGCCTCCTATGTTGTCCCCTACCTTGTAGATGTTTTTGTTCCTTGTTATTTTGACATTCTTCTTTTTTTATATAGTTGATTATTACTAACTTGGTCCCTGGTCAGTCACTGGCCATTTATTCATCATGTACTACGGTCGGCAATCTTTTCTGAATATTAAATTAAAGCCATTTTCAGCAACTTTCTGAAACAAGCAGCTCAAGATAAACAGTCTTTTTAAGGGAAAGGATTCAGTAAAAACGAGGTCAAGCAATTTCTGATCATTCAACAAGCATAAAACCTCTAATGACATGTATTTCATTCACTTCTGTATCAGTTAAATCTGTATCAGCAAAATTATTTATATTAAAATTTAGGTCACTATCTAACAGCTTTTTCAGGGGGGGAAAAGCTTTTTTTGGTTTTGCTTTAATGAATCTGGAGACCCAAACGCAAATGATTTTTTTTATGGCAGTAACCTATTTATCGCCAGGAGAAAAAATCCAAGGCAACTTACCTGCTTTTCTTTATAATTCTGAATCTTAACATTTTATACAAGGCATCATTTGAAGCACTGATTTTACCACCACTCAAGGGGGTAAATGCCCCCTCTGAACATAAAAAAAAATAGATAGTATATGACTAGGAACAACCTTGGGAAAAAACATGTTGTTTTTTACCCACAAGCTTCTTATCAGGTTTAATTGGAGGCATAATTAAATCAATCCTCCCCCACCCTCCATAAGAGGTTGACCTAGTATACCTCTATCAGTCAATACTTTCTTTTTTCTAACAGAATAACAGAACATTGTTTCCTATAATTGTTATAGGCAACAAATGGTTTGTTGGAAATACACATTTAATAGTTGTTAAAAACCAAGGCTAATAATTTTAATGAACAATTAAAAAGGAATTGTTGAATACTTACCAACAATTTGATTGAGCATTAGACATTCCCCCAATTACATGTAGAAGGCCTGGGCCTGAGACAGTAAGGCAAACAGCTGGCTTTCTAGTAATGTAGCCAATTGCTTGTGCAGCATAACAAGCAGCTTGTTCATTCCTAAAGCCAATATATTTAATACCCTCCAGCTGGAACGCCATTGCCAAGTCTATAACAGGAATACCCACAATACCAAAGGCATATTGAACTCCCTAAAATAGAGAATTGAAAATTGGATGAAAAGGATAACAATTGCTTTATTTGTTTACATTTATTATATTACTTATTTATGTATTTGTCATATTTTATTTAAAATATGCTTATTGTCACTGGCGGCAGAGGGACAGGGAGGTGTTTTTTCTGGATTTTTCTTGCGCCATCATTCCTTTTTTTTCTTTCATTTACTTTGTTTTAAATAAATTTGTTAATTGGGTCAATTATTGGCACCCTTGTCACATGTCCCCTCCTGATTTTGCTTAATGAGCTGTCACAATAACATTATATACCTGTTCATCGCCAATGGCACCCTTGTTACATTAGCCCCCTCCCAAGACTTTGCTCTAGATCCGCTCTTACATTTATTATATTTGTTTGCATCCTCTTAGAAAATGCTTCAGCTAAAATAAAACCTCTAATTCAGGTCGGTTTTAAAAATATAAATTATGAACTGCTAGATTTTGGTCCCAATTCAGCAATATTTTGGGTCCTCTAGGACACTCCTGTTGATGAAACATTCAAAAACAGCTTGAATTATTTACATAACATCAGTACTCAATTTGCCAATCACCACAAAATCAAATGATTATCTTAAGTTACTTTGAAAAAAATGTGTACTATAATGTCATACTTAGTGTAAATGATAGATATCAACAAACCTGGCTTTAAGATAATGAGCATTTTAATACAGCTGCCTACGGCATTTATGTCCACTGGGTTAAAACTATATCATAACTGATTGTTGCCATATTCAAGTTTATGATGATTTTTTTTAGATAGAAATACTTTTCAGTTTACGTACAAATTATCAAATGTCATGCATATTTCGTAACTTAAATTCTTGGCCCGACTCAGGTATATTTTTGCCCCCTAGGGCAATCCAGTTGACGAAACATTCAACAACAACATAAATAACTTAAGTAACATCAGTACTCGACACGCCTAATAGCACAAAAACAAATTACCTTGAATCCAGATTTTTACTATCACTAGTGATTGCCAAGTTCAAATTTATGAAAAAATAAATTAATAGGAAGTCATAAATGTGAAATATAAAATGGCACTAATCTAAGCTTATGCTGGTTAAAAATAATAAAGAAAACAAACTAAAAATACATAATAGTTCACATCTAAATATGAAAAAAAAACATTCAATATATCCCAAATAGATGGCAGTAATAAGTGAAATGTTAGAACATTAAAACAATAATTCCAGAAAAGGAAAAATAAATAGTTTCAATACCTGATGGATGTTGTTGAAATTATTCAATTCTATGAGAGTGAAGACTTTACTTCCTAGCAAAGGAGGTTTCCCTTTGCTAGGAAGGAGGTTTCCCTTTGCTTAGGAGGTTTGCTTCCTAGCAAAGGAGGTTTCCCTTTGCAGGAACTATTGGGCCAAGTGACAGCAATTTTCAACTTTTTTGTACCAAAGCAAGGACTAAATTCCATTAGCTTATTTTCAATATTATCAGTCTCGAATCTGTTAAGAGACAAAGGTCCAATAGTTGATGTTTCCTAGCCTACAATTGTCAACAAAATTCTTAACAAACTTTATGATGGACCATAAGCAAATGAAAAATGAGCATAGCTAATGAAATGGATGATGAAGAAGGTTTCTTTATGTTTTAAATAGATCCTCTCTCATATCCTTTTTAGCATAACACACAAGTACCAAAATTTCTTCCCCTATGGAAATTCAAAAAAACAAAACTCTAATAAAATTCTGAAATTTGGAATGCCTTATTTTCCATGGGGAAGGGTTTTCTAAAGGGGGGGGGGGTATTTTGCAGGTGGTATTATCTGGAAGTATTTTCCTTGGGGCAGGGGGGGGCGTATTTCCCGGGAGGATGTAATAGCAGAAGGGTAAATACCTAGAACCAAAAAAAAACACAGGCATCCAATCACAGATTAGAGAAAACAATTTTGCTTAAAGTAGTGAAAATGTTCAATAATTATGTCTCCAGTGATAACAAAAGCCTTTACAGCCTCTGGTGCAAGGACAGTAAATTATTCAAGTTGCCTGTTTCTTATGTATAGGTTTTACTATTACAAAAAGGGGGCTTGTTTGACTCTAGATGGCCCAAAAAATAGAGTATTAGGGTGAAACTTTCACAGAATGTTGAGGGCGAAATTCAACTAAATGAAGACATTATTTGCATGCAGGCTATCAAAGGGGCATATCTCCAATATCTTAGGAATTGCTAAGATTATAAGTTAAAATTTTTAGGGTGTGGTTGAACCAAACAAAAAGACACTATGTGGATCCAGGTTGTCAAAAGAGCATATCTGCAGTATCTCAGAAACAGCTAAGATTTTGAAGCTTTCAGAGCATGTTAAACTAATCAAAAGACACTACGTGCAGTTAAAAGGCATATCAAAAATATCTCAGGAATCGTTAAAGAAATTTACTTAAACCTTCAGGGAGTTGAGGGGGATATTGAAGAAAAAGTAAATACATTATGTGCTTCCAGGGACATCTAAGGGTACTAAATTGAAAATTCTACAAGATGTTGAAATAAATCAAGGGCACTATGTGCATCCAGGCTGTCAAAGAGCATATCTGGAATATCTCAGGAGCAGTTAAGGGTTGCAGTTAAGCAGTTGAAATTTTCAGGGAATGTTAAGAGGGATATAGAACTAGATCATATAACACTATGTGCATCCAGATTGGCAGATAGGCATATCTGCAATATTTCAGAAACATATGAGCGCATATAGCTGAAACTTTCAAGGAACATTGAACTAGATCACAAGACACTATGTGCACACTCATCACTCAGCAGTCAACAATTTGACCTTTGAGTTAGAAGTAATTTTGTAAAAGTCTTTTTTATAGACTATGAAATCAAAAAACCCATCATAAGCTCTTGCTTACTTCTACAAAAGTAGACACCTTTGCTACTATTTTGGAGGCTTTTGAAATTTCCATAGAACTACATGCTTCAACTGCCTTGAATAAAAGATTTTTTTTAATTTCCTAGGATAACTACCCTAAACTGCAGCTTGGGGCAATCTAAGGATTCCTCCTTGTGAAGCTCTAAAACTAACGATTGAAGTTGTTTTCTAGGTTATTTAGTGACCAGGTTGACTATAATACCTTCAATATTTTGACTATGACTGATTTCAGATGAAGTTTGGATTAAAATGTACTGATCATAAACATGGGCAGTAGATTACTAATACTGGATATGATTTAGGCCTCAATAGTTGAGATTAGCTGATAGCTGGAACCAAGATAGGCCTCCTTAGGACTGGCTGACTAAAATCTAGGAAAACTTATCTTTTGACATTTAAACCTAAATAAAAGTTAGCATAAAATCCCATATCACTTAAATAAAATTATTCTGCTTTACAACACTTGTCTTAGATTAAATCCATCCGAAATTGATTCCATCTGTGATTTAGATACTTTGATCCTATGTCAAAGATTGGACTGCATTTTATAAGATTGAACTCAAGCTTTAAGTTTACTGATTATGAGTGCATTTAGCATATTCAGCATATATGACTTGGAAAGAAATTAGATTAATTCTCTGATTAATACAATACTGAGATAGAGTTATAGAGTTCTCTAGTGCAGAAAAAAGCAATAAAGAGTAGAAAGAGCTGTATTGGTAACAGGCAGCTTCTGCACTCACAGTTCATTCAAGCCATCCAATTTTTCTGTTCCTTAATATTTTATTGCTTTGTGTTATTGCATTGGTTATCTGTTAACTAAAAGTATAATAACCCTTCATAATTGTATAGCAGAAAAAAAAGCTCTTAATTAATGTAAAGATCATGTTAATGTTAAAGGAAAAAAAGAAAGAAAGGCAAATTCTACTTCTTGTCATCCCTAGACATATAGTTATTGGATCTTTCAGCTATGTTAAGCAAAACAGCCATTTCAAAATTTTGATTGTATGACTTTGGGGAAAGGGACGTGTGAGGAGGACTAAATGCCCTCCTTTCTTTTTCTTCACTTAAAGAGAGGACAAAAAACTTTTACATTTGTCTATTTTAGACCTCTGCAAATCTTCTAGGACCATTGGTTCAATATAACCACCCCTTGGGAAAAAAACATGCATCTGTGGACATCTGGAAAAAAAAAAGTAGATTTTGCAGATGGGAGTGTGAAACCTAAATAGTAGGGTTCTCTGATATGCTGAACCTGGTGGTGCATTTTCATTGAGATACCTTAATTTTTAGGATAAGTAAAGGAGAAGATTTTTATTGCTGTGAGCCTGTTCAAATAAACCATCAAACAAAATTTCCAAAAAAACTATGCTGTAGGAATTCAAGAGGACTACTATCAGGAAAAAATAAGCTGTTTCAGAAAATCTTGAGAAGTTTCTGAGTCCAGGCCCCCTGGACTCAAATTAACTTGGTAACTTGGTTACTTACTAACTTAGTTACTTTACAAAGTAACTTGGCACATTAGCTTACTTAGCACACCAAAATCAATCAATCACAGCAAACAAATAAGGCTAAATGAATAGCAGAATGTCAGCAGAACAGCAGAATGTCTTGCTAATGGTACTGGCAGCATGCTGCTGAAACTTTTCTTGATGGCAGCATAATTTTCATAGGCAAAGTATCACCAATAAATCAGAAGGTCCACTAGGCATACATATACACAATGTTTTTCCATTTTTAAATTTGAAGAAAGGGGCATTTTTTACAGAAACTCAGCATATATTCCCTTGGCTTGGAGTGAAATAAGGACTTTTGAACCTGTTGAATCACTCCTTGTGATGACAGTTGCATATGTGGTTGATTAGATTCTGGTGCATCCCAGTCAAATCTCCATGGTTTGCCACTACACTCAGCATCCAGACAGCATTTGAACACATCTGTTGATTCAGCAGAAACAGTGTTCTCCTTGAGGTTGCTCTAGAGGTTCACAATTTGGTTTGAGAAGAACCTGCCAACTAATTACTGCTCTTTGCAATCAGAGAATAAATTCATAAATGCTTGTAAAAAGCTAGCGAGTTTTGTGAAGGGAGTTTCAAAGCGTCCAAATGCTTGAGTTTTGATTGCAGGAGACTTTAATTGTAACTTAACAGACAGTTCATTGCCAAGAACTCAACTCCTTCTGAATTCCCTCCCCCCTTCCTACTCAGTTGCTGACAAAACAGAAACTTTCACGTTTATTGGTGTCCTGTCAGTAACTTCTAACCTTGATCATTTTATTGCATCTTTCCCCTGTGAAACTGTCAAGGTAATTTGTGATGGCTTTTATTCAGATCACCTTCCAATAAATTTGAAAATAAATGCTTCATTTCATGCCCCTAAACAGCCAGATAAAAAGTGGTTTTATATAAAAGACTGGAAAGAAGTTAACTGCAAGATGTTTTGTTTTGAATGTGACAGAATATTAAATAAAATAAAGGTACCCTTTCATTTGTTGTGTGCGCATGTGGGCCTTAGTCAAAAAGAAATAGCCATCAGACTTACCACCTATCTAGCTGAAATTAACCATGCATTAAAGTGTGCTGAAGCTTCAGCTGTCCCATGCAAGTGTATTAGGAAAGGCTCTCAAGTTCAGGGTTGGTCAAAAAACCCTTCCCTTATTTTCATGTGCAAGTCTTCTAAAATTTGGCTGAATATTTGGAAGGATTGCGGCAGGCCTAAGTCTGGGACTATAAATGGTTTGCGGCTACGTTCTAAATGTTTTTTGCTAAAGTGTTAAAAAAAAATAGGGTTGATCTTATTGAGAAAAACGCTCATAAAATTGCAGAGAGCCCTTCAAAGCTCTGGAGTTGTTCCTTATCAATTTACAGTTGGTCAAATAACCCCTATCCCAAAAAAAGGCAAAAAGGATTTTACTGTGTGTAATTTGTTCCAACCTATAACAGTTTCTTGAACTATTTTTAAATTGTTTAAGTCAGTTATTTTGGATGAAATTGCTTCTAAATGTTATGTCCCATCCCACCAGTTTGGTTACCAAAAAGGTATTAGCTGGGAGCATGCCCTTTTTGCTTTAATGAATGTTCTTGCTGATGCAGAAAGAAGTAGATCCCATATTATCCTTAGTGCTTTAGATGTTGCTTGTGCTTTCGATTCTTGCATTTTTTCCCAAGTTTTATTTGAAGCACATAAAAGAGGGGTAAATTTTTGTATAGTAAAGTGCCTTCTGTATATGTACCATCACCTTAAGGCAAAGTTAAAGGGGGATCTTCCCTTTTTGATATCTTGAAAGGAGTACGTCAAGGTGGCCTTACCTCACCTTCTTTATTTAATAACTCCGTTTTAAATGCCCAAAATTCTGTTAATTTTAGTTGTATTCACCATGGATTTAACTTGTCTTTAATAACTTTTGCAGATGACGTTTTGAATCTAAGCCGTACTTTTAGTGGATGTGAAAACGCGTTTAATCAGCTTTACAATGAATATAAAAATATTGGGCTTTCTTTCAATGTTGAAAAAACTGCTGTTGTAGCTTTCAATCTTAAAGAGACAAATGGCCCTATTTTTTTATCTTTAGCTAATGTTCAAGTCCCCCTTTCTAAAAAATTAGTTTACCTTGGAATGCCTATTGGAAAAAATATGAAAGAAACTGTTAAATTATCCCTTGAAAATTTGAAGAAAAAACTGAGAATTGCTTATGCTTCAATTGTATCTAATATTAAACACATTGATAAATTCAATCTGGTGAAAATTTATAATAGCCTAGTTGTACCTCATCTCCTTTCTCTTTGTCCGGTTTGGCAGTTTTTTAGTGAACCTCAGAAACTATCTGTTTGTAGAGTATATTTTTGTTATGCTGAATTCTTTCTCAGTTACCCTCCTTGGACTAGAAATAGTTACTTAATGAACAAATTCTGCCTAGTTTCTCCTACATCTATTATTGATAAAAGGCTTCATGATTTTTGTTCTTCTATGTTGATAGTGTCTCACCCATGGTCAGCATTACTTATTTAATCGTTTGTTCATGTTGATTTGTATTTATTGGTAGCTTGTTTTTATTTTATTTTTCTCATATTACTCCATCTTAAGGGCATTCTGCCCTCTTTTTTGTAGATGGGTTATAAATAAATTGATTGATCTAGTCCTTTCATGAAGTTTGCAGATTTTTTTTGGGTGTCCTTGTGTTATGTGAGAGGGGTTGATCTCAAGGAGCTCATTTTCTTGATTGCTAGAGAGGAGTTTGTGCACCAGAATCATGTCCCCATGTTTCCACCTGTAGACTAAAGAGGGGAGGTTGAGTTTCCTCAGCCATTCACTGTAGGGCTTGTTTTCCATACCAGCAATCAGCTTAGTGGCCCTTTGTTGGATTTGCTCAAGAACTACCTTATCCTTTTTGAATCAACAGGTGGCCAGGATGGTCTCTAATCTTGGTCTTACTAGTCCTTTGTAGAGCTTGGTGATTACAAGTCTACTTTTGCTGGTAGTGCTGTGTTTAATGATGCCTAGGGTGCTGCTAGCATTGACTGAGATCTTCTATGAGTGGGAGCTGATATTCAACTGGGAGTCTACAACAACTCCAATGTCTCTCTCCTCCTGAACATACTCTAGTATGTGGTGACTCCCAGGGTTTTGGGTCATAAGGTATTGTTGCTTGGGGTTGTTGCATCAAAAGTGTATGACCTGGCATTTTTCAGTGTTGAATTCTAGCAACCATCTATATCAGTTTGGAGGGATTGTTGAGATCAGTTTGGAGGGCAAAAGGGGTGTTGGCAGGACCTATAAGTTTTGAATTGTCCACATAAAGAGTGGTTTTGTTACTGGCAATAAGGGCTAGCTTATTTATGTATATATTGAACAGGGTAGGGCCTAGGATTCTGCCCTGAGGGACCCTGCTGGTGACTTTGACTTCATCAGAGAATCCATGACTGTTTGGTCCTGTGGTCACTTTCACTTGCTTTGTTCTGTCCCTCAGAAAATTCTCAGTCCAACTGATCACTTGTGGATTAAGAGACAGGATATGCAGCCTGTGAAAGAGGTAGCAGTGACAAACTTTGTCAAAAGCTTTGGCTAGATCCAGCAGGATTATATCAAAGGCATTCCTTTCAATATATTTAGGTATATATAAGAAATGAACACTATAGGCCTATTTGGAGGTAAAATTCTAGTTAATTGACTTCTTGCTATCTTGGAAAGGGTTTAGGCAAGGAAAATAAAACTTTCAGGGATGGGTCTACAGGCTAAAGTTTGTCCTGGGAAGGTATTTTAAAGTACCCACCTCCACTCCTCCTCCCTCTAGAGGGCCCTGAAATTTGCCTACATGACAGGTCTATACCTATTGAAATTTTGACAAAACAACATTTTACCTTAATTTTCAGTTACTAGTTGCTTTTTTGCTGCCTTTAGTTCTGAAAATGCAATTTCTGTTATTTGAGTAGAATTTTGAACCATATCAATGGTTTTTTTCAAAATTTAGGAAATGTATTTGCATATCTTTAAAACCTTACAAAATGGGATTAAGCAAAGTTATGAAGCTGAAAACAATTTTGTTGCACTTCAATTAAGCAGAAGATGTATTTTGCAATGTTTCACATTTATAACACACATATTGTTAAAGGTCATCAAAATGCCATGTAATTCATTTTGGCAAAAATAACAAGCATCATAAGTATTTCCTTCAAGACAACTTCCTTTCTGCTGTTTCTGATGAAAGAGATCTTGGGGTTATTCTAGATCATCAATTAAAGTTTAGCAGCCATGCTAAGTCTGTTTCATCTTCTGCAAATAAAACCCTTGGTATCATAAAAAGAACCATCTCCAGCCGACACCCTAGAGTTCTTATGAAGTTATATAAGGCACTTGTACATCCACACCTGGAGGTTGGAATGTCATTGGCAGCCCCTTTCTTCAAAAAAGATAGGAAGTTGCTTGAGGATGTCCAGTGTTGTGCCACTAAGATGGTTACCAACATGAATAAATTTCCATACAAAGAAAGACAACATCATTTGAAGCTACCAATCCTGACATACTGATGGAAAAGGGGTGACATTATTTTAACCAAAAAAATCCTCTCTAAAAATACCCTTCCCAGTCTCTTTGCAAAGCCCTTGTATTCTGGTACTAGAGGACATTCTTTGAAGCTCTCCATGCAGCATTCCATGAGTAGACATAGAAGCCACTTCTTCAGCCAAAGAATCATCAATATGTGGAACCAGCTCTCTGAAGAAACAGTTTCTGCTACTTCAATTGACATGTTCAAGTCCCACCTTGATAGGGGATGGCTCTGCCAGGAGTTCCTTTACAATTGGGAAGCTGCAGAGTCCTCCACAAGAGTCTAATCTAACAGCCACAATCTACACCAAATGAATTTTTTTTTCTCATGGAGCATCACAAGGATGGATAATCCTTATATTGCTCCAAGCTGCTATTTAAAGTAATTTTTAAGGTAATCAAAAGTCAGGGCCCCCTAGAGGGAGAAGGAGTAGAGGTAGGTACTTCAAAATACCTTCCCAGGACATACTTAGAACCTGTAGACTCATTGCTGAAAGTTTCATTTTCCTAACCTAAACCCTTTCTGAGATAGCAAGAAGTCAATTAACTAGAATTTTACCCTATTTGGATTTTAGGTGAAATTCTAATTCAAAAGGTGTGTCTATTTCTTAGCTATGTCAATATTAAATCACTCAGAAATTTCACATGAATTTATTTATAGCCTAATTATTTTGTGGGCTACTTTTTTAACCACTTTTCTTAATCCATTTCTTCTGCCAAAAACAGAGGATTTGATGTCACTCATTGAACTGGATTAATGATTTAAAGGATTAGCCTATGACTTCTGAAAAGATCATAAGAATAGCCAATGTGCTCACCTTGCTCCTAAGGTACCTTATCTATAAAACCTTGAAGAGCCTATGAATAGGCTAGGCCCTGTTCACATAATTCTCTTTAATTATTTGACAGCTTTGAAATAGCCCTAGGACAACAGTTAGATTCTTAATAAATGAAAGTGACTAACCTGCTGAGCAAGAGACCTTGCAATGATTTTATTGCCATCCATTATGTTCAGAGCAGTTTATGCTAAATTGTATTAGGCAGAACAAACCTAACTTAAAATATCTTTAATCAAAAGATAAGGCTACGTGTGCTGTTACTGTTGTTTACTTTTGTTTGTTTATTTCGTTGTTACTTGTTTACTTTGTTTAAATATTTAATCTTCTGGACCTTAATCCAGCCTAGGTCTCAGTCGAATGGAATATATGAAAAAGCCTTCTATATGCTTAATATTCGGCATGCCAAAAGGTAGAAAATCGCCTGAAAACTTATTTACGTTCCAAATATAAATTACCGTCTTGCAGCAAATTCAAAGTAAACTTTAAAAAGAAGAAGATGAAAATTGAAAAAAAAATTTATAGCTCTGTCCATCTCACAGAGTGAGTCAAAAGGAAAAGGGCTGAATAGTGTTGACTGAAAAGCCCGTCTGCTGAATAAGAAGAAGAAGAAGAGTATATCCAGGAATATATTTAGGCGCAACAGCAACAGCAACAGCAACGCTTAAAGAAATTTATAATAAAAGTTCTTGTGATATTTACCCAGATTTATCAGCAGTCAGTTGAACCAATCTTATACCAAACCATCTTCTAGACAACACTATAGTGTTTTTTTGTGGATGGTGAAGTCCTCCCTTTGAAAGAGCGGCAGACAGTCTGGTTTTATATTATCAATTTTTCCCTTCTTTTTTTTGATTGTATTAAAGCTTATTCCAATAGGCAATGCATAGAACACCACCTAAAAAAATCCCCCCTGACCCTACCCCAAGTACCACTGAAAACATTCAACCCCTTGGCTGGTCAAGTCAACTTTCTCAAAGCTCACATGAGGGGTCATTGAATAATACAATGGTGGAAGTCGGGGCGTATGTCACAATACAGGATGAGACTGAAAATGAATTTCAAGAGGTCCTATCAAGAAACTCAAAAAAAAGGAAAAAGATTTCACCAATCAAAAATAATACCCCTTCCCATAATCCAACATTCCCCTCACAAAACCTTGGAATTTACTTAAAAATCACTCCAGATACCCCCTTTGAGATAAAAAAGGTAGCTCTTTTGAGGGTTGCAATCTTTAAAATGTTAAAATCAATGTTTTCATTAAACATTAACCGTGATGGATCTCTGCTAATAGCCCTTCAAGATTCTAAATCAGCAGACATATTACAGAATTCAAAATCTCTTCTTAACATACCAATAAAATCTGTTCTCTGGTCCCCAAACCAAAACCCAACTAAAATAGTAGTGTATAACATCCCTCCAGAAATTCCTATTCAGGATCTAAAAGAAGGACTCTCTGACAGAACTGGTAACCCAATCCCAGTAGCTGATGTAACCCAATTGGGTAAACCAGATGCCAATGGCCAAAAGTTAAGCAAGTCTTTCTTATTCACACTAAGAGAAGAAAATAATAACCTGGATCAGATATTCCTATTTGGACAAAGGAAACCCCACAAGCCCTACAAGCCAAAACCTATCCAATGCCAAAAATGTCTAAGACTAGGACACACAAAAAACACATGCAGTGAAACATTACATGAATGCAATTCTTGTAAAAACTCCCACCCCACTGGAATGATAAATTGTAAAAACAATCAGCCAAAATGTATCAACTGCAATGGTCCCCACGATTCTACTAATAAAACTTTATGCCCTGTATATAAAAAACGAGCACTAACACTCCAAATAGCAACAGAAAAAAACATACCTTACCCTTTTGCAGCAATGGAAGCAAATGCAGCTCAATCACACCTGACCAAAAACTTTATGAAACCACCCAACCCTCTCACCCACAGACCAACCATTCTACCAAAAGCATCAAGCACCCCCAATAAGACTCCTTCCTCAAAGCAACCAAGCTCACATTCCTATAAAAGAGGTTCACCCTGGACAAACCTTCCAGCCTCTACAAGTAATGATAGAATATCAGAATGGCCACCTCTCCCGAGTAGAAATGAATCAGAAGTATTAACGGGTATTAATCAAATTATCAACAAAAAGCCAGATGAATATCCAAATGAATTAACACCTAACATGTGCCTATTTATACTAAATTCTAATGCAGTACAGTCAATGAACCTAAAACAACCACAAAAAGCAAAAATAATAAGCGAATTGGCAAAGTTGTACCTACCCAATCACATGCATATCCAAGCAGAAAAAGATCTTGCTCTGCTCCTAGCAAAGCTAAAGATTGATACACAGCAAAATGAAAATTAAAACAACAAAGCAGCATATTTCAATACTTCAGTGGAATGTAAGATCACTTTCAGAAAATAAGTTAAATGAACTTTTATCTTTTATGAATAAAAATTCCATTGATATTGCTTGCCTTCAAGAAACCCATTTGACTAATAACCAACAAACAAAGTTTCCAGGATATACTATCCTGAGAAAGGATAGGTCTTCTCAGAGAAAAGGAGGTGGCGTAGCTATAATTTTAAATAATAATATTAAATTCTGCGGTATTAATTTCCCAGATTTTTCAAATGATGTTGATGTTATTGGCATCAATGTTTGGATAAATAATACAAAAACATACATATTAAGTCTTTATAACCCCAATGGCCAGACTACAGATGCCATGGATTTTTTCACTTATATTACTAATTCTAATATGCTAAAAAACATAATCATCTGCGGGGATTTTAATGCCCACAGTCTTCTGTGGGGGGATAAGCCAGCAAATAAAGCTGGTAAGCTCATTGAAAGATTGATTTCAAATAATGCCGATTTAGCAATTGCTACCCCTCCTAATCTAAATACATATTTTAACCCCAAAAGTGGTAAATTTTCAACTATTGACCTACAAATTGTTTCAATAAATATACTAAATAAAATTTATATTAAGAAAATTGAAAATCTATGCACTGACCATTTTGCAATAGTATCCTCTTTAAATGAACCAGCCAACATTCTCCCACATATCCCTAAATATGTCAACACCAAAGCAAATTGGACTATGTTTAGAAATAAGCTTAATGAAGAAGTCCTAAGTTTAACCCAGAAATCTCATACCTCAGTTGTAACTGCTGACACGTGTGCTGAAGCTATGACATCAATATTAACAAATGCAGCTAATCAAGCTATCCCCAGAACTTCACCTAGGAAAACCATCCCTAAACACACCCCTAAAGCATGGTGGACAAAAGATTGCCAAATTATGTGGAGAATAAAAAATGCAACTAGGAGAGCATACCTAAGAAAACCATCCCCTGACACATATTTAAGTAAATTACAAGCAGAGGCTAACCTCAAGAGAACAATAACTAATGCCAAATATAATTATTGGAATAATTTTGCAAATAATCTTTCCAGAGAAACATCTGAGCCAAGAATACATAGACTTATAAGCAAAATCTGTGGGAAAAAAACATCCTCCAACCCTCTTATGTATGAACTAATACATGAGAATTCCCACTATGATAACGACACTGATAAGGCAAAATTATTTGCCTCCCTTTTCTCAAAAAAGCTAACATCAAAAAACCAAAATATCACCACACAAATCATGACAAATCCTATTTACCAGCCCCGACCAGGTTCAGAATATATAAACCATCCCTTCTCGATACATGAATTAAATAATGCAATTCAGCATATCAAGGCCAATGCTACAAGTAGCTATGATAATATACACCCTATATGGATAAAGAATCTTTCCCCTTTGTACAAACAGGAGCTCCTAAATTGCTATAACCATGCATGGGCTACATCCACATTCCCTAATATCTGGAAATGTTCATCTCTCATACCAATTTTAAAGAAAAATAAACCTAAACATGACCCTCAGTCATATAGACCCATAATGATTACCCCAGTGCTGGGAAAATTAATGGAGAAAATGATTTACCATCGACTGCTTTGGTTTGTTGAGAAGAATAATCTGATACCTCATACTCAAACTGGCTTCAGGAAACACCACTCATCAACAGATGCTTTCATAGTGTTAACAAATGCAATAAATGAATCCCTATCAAAAAATAATGTCTTAACTGCTGCATTCCTAGATTTTGAAGGAGCTTATGATAATGTTGACCACCAGATTCTATTAGTTAAACTTACAAACCTTGGACTACCCCCCAAACTTGTATCCTTCATAAAATCCTTTATAGAAAACCGAAGTTTCATTGTTTGTGTAGGTTCAGCCTCTTCACCCAAAACTTCAATAACCAAAGGCCTTCCACAGGGTGCAGTCCTGAGCTGCCTCCTATTTTCACTTTTTCTGTGGGACATGAACCTCCCACATACCAATCTACAGTACGCTGACGATCTGGTATTATGGGCAACTGGCAATACCTTCGAGATAACTGATTGTTGCCATATTCAAGTTTATGATGATTTTTTTTAGATAGAAATACTTTTCAGTTTACGTACAAATTATCAAATGTCATGCATATTTCGTAACTTAAATTCTTGGCCCGACTCAGGTATATTTTTGCCCCCTAGGGCAATCCAGTTGACGAAACATTCAACAACAACATAAATAATTTAAGTAACATCAGTACTCGACATGCCTATTAGCACAAAAACAAATTACCTTGAATCCAGATTTTTACTATCACTAGTGATTGCAAAATTCAAATTTATGAAAAAATAAATTAATAGGAAGTCATATATGTGAAATATAAAATGGCACTAATCTAAGCTTATGCTGGTTAAAAATAATAAAGAAAACAAACTAAAAATACATAATAGTTCACATCTAAATATGAAAAAAAAACATTCAATATATCCCAAATAGATGGCAGTAATAAGTGAAATGTTAGAACATTAACAATAATTCCAGAAAAGGAAAAATAAATAGTTTCAATACCTGACGGATGTTGTTGAAATTATTCAATTCTATGAGAGTGAAGACTTTACTTCCTAGCAAAGGAGGTTTCCCTAGGAACTATTGGGCCAAGTGACAGCAATTTTCAACTTTTTTGTACCAAAGCAAGGACTAAATTCCATTAGCTTATTTTCAATATTATCAGTCTCGAATCTGTTAAGAGACAAAGGTCCAATAGTTGATGTTTCCTAGCCTACAATTGTCAACAAAATTCTTAACAAACTTTATGATGGACCATAAGCAAATGAAAAATGAGCATAGCTAATGAAATGGATTATGAAGAAGGTTTCTTTATGTTTTAAATAGATCCTCTCTCATATCCTTTTTAGCATAACACACAAGTACCAAAATTTCTTCCCCTATGGAAATTCAAAAAAACAAAACTCAAATAAATTTCTGAAATTTGGAATGCCTTATTTTCCATGGGGAAGGGATTTCTAAGGGGGGGGGCGTATTTTCCGTGGGGATATTTTGCAGGTGGTATTATCTGGAAGTATTTTCCTTGGGGCAGGGGGGGGGGTATTTTCCGGGAGGATGTAATAGCAGAAGGGTAAATACCTAGAACCAAAAAAAAAACACAGGCATCCAATCACAGATTAGAGAAAACCATTTTGCTTAAAGTAGTGAAAATGTTCAATAATTTTGTCTCCAGTGATAACAAAAGCCTTTACAGCCTCTGGTGCAAGGGCAGTAAATTATTCAAGTTGCCTGTTTCTTATGTATAGGTTTTACTATTACAAAAAGGGGGCTTGTTTGACTCTAGATGGCCCAAAAATAGAGTATTAGGGTGAAACTTTCACAGAATGTTGAGGGAAAAATTCAACTAAATGAAGACATTATTTGCATGCAGGCTATCAAAGGGCATATCTCCAATATCTTAGGAATTGCTAAGATTATAAGTTAAAATTTTTAGGGTGTGGTTGAACCAAACGAAAAGACACTATGTGGATCCAGGTTGTCAAAAGAGCATATCTGCAATATATCAGAAACAGCTAAGATTTTGTAGCTTTCAGAGCATGTTAAACTAAATCAAAAGACTCTATGTGCAGTCAAAAGGCATATCAAAAATATCTAGGAATCGTTAAGGAAATTTACTTAAACCTTCAGAAAGTTGAGGGGGATACTGAATAAAAAGTAAATACACTATGTGCATCCAGGTTATCAGACACATCTGTAGTATATTATGAATATCTAAGGGTACTAAATTGAAAATTCTAGGAGATGTTGAAATAAATCAAGGGCACTATGTGCGTCCAGGCTGTCAAAGAGCATATCTGGAATATCTCAGGAGCAGTTAAGGGTTGCAGTTAAGCAGTTGAAACAGCATATCTGCCACAATTCAGGAGCATGTAAAGACATTAAGTTGAAATTTTCAGGGAATGTTAAGAGGAATATAGAACTAGATCAAATAACACTATGTGCATCCAGATTGGCAGATAGGCATATCTGCAATATTTCAGAAACATTTGAGCGCATATAGCTGAAACTTTCAGGGAACATTGAACTAGATCGCAAGACACTACGTGCACACTCATCACTCAGCAGTCAACAATTTGACCTTTGAGTTAGAAGTAATCTTGTAAAAGTCTTTTTTATAGACTATGAAATCAGAAAACCCATCATAAGCTCTTGCTTACTTCTACAAAAGTAGACACCGTTGCTACTATTTTGGAGGCTTTTGAAATTTCCATAGAACTACATGCTTCAACTGCCTTGACTAAAAGATTTTTTTTAATTTCCTAGGATAACTACCCTAAACTGCAGCTTGGGGCAATCTAAGGATTCCTCCTTGTGAAGCTCTAAAACTAACGATTGAAGTTGTTTTCTAGGTTATTTAGTGACCAGGTTGACCATAATACCTTCAATACTCTGACTATGACTGATTTCAGATGAAGTTTTGATTAAAATGTATTGATCATAAACATGGGCAGTAGATTACTAATACTGGATATGATTTAGGCCTCAATAGTTCAGATTAGCTGATAGCTGGAACCAAGATAGGCCTCCTTAGGACTGGCTGACTAAAATCTAGGAAAACTTATCTTTTGACATTTAAACCTAAATAAAAGTTAGCATAAAATCCCATATCACTTAAATAAAATTATTCTGCTTTACAACACTTGTCTTAGATTAAATCCATCCGAAATTGATTCCATCTGTGATTTAGATACTTTGATCCTATGTCAAAGATTGGACTGCATTTTATAAGATTGAACTCAAGCTTTAAGTTTACTGATTATGAGTGCATTTAGCATATTCAGCATATATGACTTGGAAAGAAATTAGATTAATTCTCTGATTAATACAATACTGAGATAGAGTTATAGAGTTCTCTAGTGCAGAAGAAAGCAATAAAGAGTAGAAAGAGCTGTATTGGTAACAGGCAGCTTCTGCACTCACAGTTCATTCAAGCCATCCAATTTTTCTGTTCCTTAATATTTTATTGCTTTGTGTTATTGCATTGGTTATCTGTTAACTAAAAGTATAATAACCCTTCATAATTGTATAGCAGAAAAAAAAGCTCTTAATTAATGTAAAGATCATGTTAATGTTAAAGGAAAAAAAGAAAGAAAGGCAAATTCTACTTCTTGTCATCCCTAGACATATAGTTATTGGATCTTTCAGCTATGTTAAGCAAAACAGCCATTTCAAAATTTTGATTGTATGACTTTGGGGAAAGGGACGTGTGAGGAGGACTAAATGCCCTCCTTTCTTTTTCTTCACTTAAAGAGAGGACAAAAAACTTTTACATTTGTCTATTTTAGACCTCTGCAAATCTTCTAGGACCATTGGTTCAATATAACCACCCCTTGGGAAAAAAACATGCATCTGTGGACATCTGGAAAAAAAAAAGTAGATTTTGCAGATGGGAGTGTGAAACCTAAATAGTAGGGTTCTCTGATATGCTGAACCTGGTGGTGCATTTTCATTGAGATACCTTAATTTTTAGGATAAGTAAAGGAGAAGATTTTTATTGCTGTGAGCCTGTTCAAATAAACCATCAAACAAAATTTCCAAAAAAACTATGCTGTAGGAATTCAAGAGGACTACTATCAGGAAAAAATAAGCTGTTTCAGAAAATCCTGAGAAGTTTCTGAGTCCAGGCCCCCTGGACTCAAATTAACTTGGTAACTTGGTTACTTACTAACTTAGTTACTTTACAAAGTAACTTGGCACATTAGCTTACTTAGCACACCAAAATCAATCAATCACAGCAAACAAATAAGGCTAAATGAATAGCAGAATGTCAGCAGAACAGCAGAATGTCTTGCTAATGGTACTGGCAGCATGCTGCTGAAACTTTTCTTGATGGCAGCATAATTTTCATAGGCAAAGTATCACCAATAAATCAGAAGGTCCACTAGGCATACATATACACAATGTTTTTCCATTTTTAAATTTGAAGAAAGGGGCATTTTTTACAGAAACTCAGCATATATTCCCTTGGCTTGGAGTGAAATAAGGACTTTTGAACCTGTTGAATCACTCCTTGTGATGACAGTTGCATATGTGGTTGATTAGATTCTGGTGCATCCCAGTCAAATCTCCATGGTTTGCCACTACACTCAGCATCCAGACAGCATTTGAACACATCTGTTGATTCAGCAGAAACAGTGTTCTCCTTGAGGTTGCTCTAGAGGTTCACAATTTGGTTTGAGAAGAACCTGCCAACTAATTACTGCTCTTTGCAATCAGAGAATAAATTCATAAATGCTTGTAAAAAGCTAGCGAGTTTTGTGAAGGGAGTTTCAAAGCGTCCAAATGCTTGAGTTTTGATTGCAGGAGACTTTAATTGTAACTTAACAGACAGTTCATTGCCAAGAACTCAACTCCTTCTGAATTCCCTCCCCCCTTCCTACTCAGTTGCTGACAAAACAGAAACTTTCACGTTTATTGGTGTCCTGTCAGTAACTTCTAACCTTGATCATTTTATTGCATCTTTCCCCTGTGAAACTGTCAAGGTAATTTGTGATGGCTTTTATTCAGATCACCTTCCAATAAATTTGAAAATAAATGCTTCATTTCATGCCCCTAAACAGCCAGATAAAAAGTGGTTTTATATAAAAGACTGGAAAGAAGTTAACTGCAAGATGTTTTGTTTTGAATGTGACAGAATATTAAATAAAATAAAGGTACCCTTTCATTTGTTGTGTGCGCAGGTGGGCCTTAGTCAAAAAGAAATAGCCATCAGACTTACCACCTATCTAGCTGAAATTAACCATGCATTAAAGTGTGCTGAAGCTTCAGCTGTCCCATGCAAGTGTATTAGGAAAGGCTCTCAAGTTCAGGGTTGGTCAAAAAACCCTTCCCTTATTTTCATGTGCAAGTCTTCTAAAATTTGGCTGAATATTTGGAAGGATTGCGGCAGGCCTAAGTCTGGGACTATAAATGGTTTGCGGCTACGTTCTAAATGTTTTTTGCTAAAGTGTTAAAAAAAAATAGGGTTGATCTTATTGAGAAAAACGCTCATAAAATTGCAGAGAGCCCTTCAAAGCTCTGGAGTTGTTCCTTATCAATTTACAGTTGGTCAAATAACCCCTATCCCAAAAAAAGGCAAAAAGGATTTTACTGTGTGTAATTTGTTCCAACCTATAACAGTTTCTTGAACTATTTTTAAATTGTTTAAGTCAGTTATTTTGGATGAAATTGCTTCTAAATGTTATGTCCCATCCCACCAGTTTGGTTACCAAAAAGGTATTAGCTGGGAGCATGCCCTTTTTGCTTTAATGAATGTTCTTGCTGATGCAGAAAGAAGTAGATCCCATATTATCCTTAGTGCTTTAGATGTTGCTTGTGCTTTCGATTCTTGCATTTTTTCCCAAGTTTTATTTGAAGCACATAAAAGAGGGGTAAATTTTTGTATAGTAAAGTGCCTTCTGTATATGTACCATCACCTTAAGGCAAAGTTAAAGGGGGATCTTCCCTTTTTGATATCTTGAAAGGAGTACGTCAAGGTGGCCTTACCTCACCTTCTTTATTTAATAACTCCGTTTTAAATGCCCAAAATTCTGTTAATTTTAGTTGTATTCACCATGGATTTAACTTGTCTTTAATAACTTTTGCAGATGACGTTTTGAATCTAAGCCGTACTTTTAGTGGATGTGAAAACGCGTTTAATCAGCTTTACAATGAATATAAAAATATTGGGCTTTCTTTCAATGTTGAAAAAACTGCTGTTGTAGCTTTCAATCTTAAAGAGACAAATGGCCCTATTTTTTTATCTTTAGCTAATGTTCAAGTCCCCCTTTCTAAAAAATTAGTTTACCTTGGAATGCCTATTGGAAAAAATATGAAAGAAACTGTTAAATTATCCCTTGAAAATTTGAAGAAAAAACTGAGAATTGCTTATGCTTCAATTGTATCTAATATTAAACACATTGATAAATTCAATCTGGTGAAAATTTATAATAGCCTAGTTGTACCTCATCTCCTTTCTCTTTGTCCGGTTTGGCAGTTTTTTAGTGAACCTCAGAAACTATCTGTTTGTAGAGTATATTTTTGTTATGCTGAATTCCTTCTCAGTTACCCTCCTTGGACTAGAAATAGTTACTTAATGAACAAATTCTGCCTAGTTTCTCCTACATCTATTATTGATAAAAGGCTTCATGATTTTTGTTCTTCTATGTTGATAGTGTCTCACCCATGGTCAGCATTACTTATTTAATTGTTTGTTCATGTTGATTTGTATTTATTGGTAGCTTGTTTTTATTTTATTTTTCTCATATTACTCCATCTTAAGGGCATTCTGCCCTCTTTTTTGTAGATGGGTTATAAATAAATTGATTGATCTAGTCCTTTCATGAAGTTTGCAGATTTTTTTTGGGTGTCCTTGTGTTATGTGAGAGGGGTTGATCTCCAGGAGCTCATTTTCTTGATTGCTAGAGAGGAGTTTGTGCACCAGAATCATGTCCCCATGTTTCCACCTGTAGACTAAAGAGGGGAGGTTGAGTTTCCTCAGCCATTCACTGTAGGGCTTGTTTTCCATACCAGCAATCAGCTTAGTGGCCCTTTGTTGGATTTGCTCAAGAACTACCTTATCCTTTTTGAATCAACAGGTGGCCAGGATGGTCTCTAATCTTGGTCTTACTAGTCCTTTGTAGAGCTTGGTGATTACAAGTCTACTTTTGCTGGTAGTGCTGTGTTTAATGATGCCTAGGGTGCTGCTAGCATTGACTGAGATCTTCTATGAGTGGGAGCTGATATTTAACTGGGAGTCTACAACAACTCCAATGTCTCTCTCCTCCTGAACATACTCTAGTATGTGGTGACTCCCAGGGTTTTGGGTCATAAGGTATTGTTGCTTGGGGTTGTTGCATCCAAAGTGTATGACCTGGCATTTTTCAGTGTTGAATTCTAGCAACCATCTTTTGACCCAGGAGCACATGTGGTTGAGATCAGTTTGGAGGGATTGTTGAGATCAGTTTGGAGGGCAAAAGGGGTGTTGGCAGGACCTATAAGTTTTGAATTGTCCACAAAAAGAGTGGTTTTGTTACTGGCAATAAGGGCTAGCTTATTTATGTATATATTGAACAGGGTAGGGCCTAGGATTCTGCCCTGAGGGACCCTGCTGGTGACTTTGACTTCATCAGAGAATCCATGACTGTTTGGTCCATTGGTCACTTTCACTTGCTTTGTTCTGTCCCTCAGAAAATTCTCAGTCCAACTGATCACTTGTGGATTAAGAGACAGGATATGCAGCCTGTGAAAGAGGTAGCAGTGACAAACTTTGTCAAAAGCTTTGGCTAGATCCAGCAGGATTATATCCACTGGCATTCCTTTCAATATATTTAGGTATATATAAGAAATGAACACTATAGGCCTATTTGGAGGTAAAATTCTAGTTAATTGACTTCTTGCTATCTTGGAAAGGGTTTAGGCAAGGAAAATGAAACTTTCAGGGATGGGTCTACAGGCTAAAGTTTGTCCTGGGAAGGTATTTTAAAGTACCCACCTCCACTCCTCCTCCCTCTAGAGGGCCCTGAAATTTGCCTACATGACAGGTTACCTATTGAAATTTTGACAAAACAACATTTTACCTTAATTTTCAGTTACTAGTTGCTTTTTTGCTGCCTTTAGTTCTGAAAATGCAATTTCTGTTATTTGAGTAGAATTTTGAACCATATCAATGGTTTTTTTCAAAATTTAGGAAATGTATTTGCATATCTTTAAAACCTTACAAAATGGGATTAAGCAAAGTTATGAAGCTGAAAACAATTTTGTTGCACTTCAATTAAGCAGAAGATGTATTTTGCAACATTTCACATTTATAACACACATATTGTTAAAGGTCATCAAAATGCCATGTAATTCATTTTGGCAAAAATAACAAGCATCATAAGTATTTCCTTCAAGACAACTTCCTTTCTGCTGTTTCTGATGAAAGAGATCTTGGGGTTATTCTAGATCACCAATTAAAGTTTAGCAGCCATGCTAAGTCTGTTTCATCTTCTGCAAATAAAACCCTTGGTATCATAAAAAGAACCATCTCCAGCCGACACCCTAGAGTTCTTATGAAGTTATATAAGGCACTTGTACATCCACACCTGGAGGTTGGAATGTCATTGGCAGCCCCTTTCTTCAAAAAAGATAGGAAGTTGCTTGAGGATGTCCAGTGTTGTGCCACTAAGATGGTTACCAACATGAATAAATTTCCATACAAAGAAAGACTACATCATTTGAAGCTGCCAATGCTGACATACTGATGGAAAAGGGGTGACATTATTTTAACCAAAAAAATCCTCTCTAAAAATACCCTTCCCAGTCTCTTTGCAAAGCCCTTGCATTCTGGTACTAGAGGACATTCTTTGAAGCTCTCCATGCAGCATTCCATGAGTAGACATAGAAGCCACTTCTTCAGCCAAAGAATCATCAATATGTGGAACCAGCTCTCTGAAGAAACAGTTTCTGCTACTTCAATTGACATGTTCAAGTCCCACCTTGATAGGGGATGGCTCTGCCAGGAGTTCCTTTACAATTGGGAAGCTGCAGAGTCCTCCACAAGAGTCTAATCTAACAGCCACAATCTACACCAAATGAATTTTTTTTTTCTCATGGAGCATCACAAGGATGGATAATCCTTATATTGCTCCAAGCTGCTATTTAAAGTAATTTTTAAGGTAATCAAAAGTCAGGGCCCCCTAGAGGGAGAAGGAGTGGAGGTAGGTACTTCAAAATACCTTCCCAGGACATACTTAGAACCTGTAGACTCATTGCTGAAAGTTTCATTTTCCTAGCCTAAACCCTTTCTGAGATAGCAAGAAGTCAATTAACCAGAATTTTACCCTATTTGGATTTTAGGTGAAATTCTAATTCAAAAGGTGTGTCTATTTCTTAGCTATGTCAATATTAAATCACTCAGAAATTTCACATGAATTTATTTATAGCCTAATTATTTTGTGGGCTACTTTTTTAACCACTTTTCTTAACCCATTTCTTCTGCCAAAAACAGAGGATTTGATGTCACTCATTGAACTGGATTAATGATTTAAAGGATTAGCCTACGACTTCTGAAAAGATCATAAGAATAGCCAATGTGCTCACCTTGCTCCTAAGGTACCTTATCTATAAAACCTTGAAGAGCCTATGAATAGGCTAGGCCCTGTTCACATAATTCTCTTTAATTATTTGACAGCTTTGAAATAGCCCTAGGACAACAGTTAGATTCTTAATAAATGAAAGTGGCTAACCTGCTGAGCAAGAGACCTTGCAATGATTTTATTGCCATCCATTATGTTCAGAGCAGTTTATGCTAAATTGTATTAGGCAGAACAAACCTAACTTAAAAGATCTGACAGATCTTTAATCAAAAGATAAGGCTACGTGTGCTGTTACTGTTGTTTACTTTTGTTTGTTTATTTCGTTGTTACTTGTTTACTTTGTTTAAATATTTAATCTTCTGGACCTTAATCCAGCCTAGGTCTAAGTCGAATGGAATATATGAAAAAGCCTTCTATATGCTTAATATTCGGCATGCCAAAAGGTAGAAAATCGCCTGAAAACTTATTTACGTTCCAAATATAAATTACCGTCTTGCAGCAAATTCAAAGTAAACTTTAAAAAGAAGAAGATGAAAATTGAAAAAAAAAATTTATAACTCTGTCCATCTCACAGAGTGAGTCAAAAGGAAAAGGGCTGAATAGTGTTGACTGAAAAGCCCGTCTGCTGAATAAGAAGAAGAAGAAGAGTATATCCAGGAATATATTTAGGCGTTTTCATATCTGTTCCCTGATTCAAGTGGCGAAGTTCCCTCTTCCCCCCTTTGCAGGTCTTGTAATTTAAAAATGAAACAATTGGCCATTGCCTGTTTGAATGTAATATGCTGATGTCTTCACAGTATACCCTGCAATGTAAGATGTTAGAATGCTTCAGACACCACAAAATTTCACTATCATCCAAGAGTCTAGCTGACTATACCTGCACAAAGAGCTCAGAAATCACTATTTATCTTCTTATATTTCAACTTCTACTATCAAAAGATTTACTGCAAGAAATATGAGCAAATTCAAGATAAATAAAGAAAAACCAACTCAGTAGCTCTGTCCATCTCGCAGAATGAGTCGAAAGGAAAAGGGCTGAATAGTCTCGACTGAAAAGCACACTTCAGCTGAAAAAGAAAAAGAAGAAGAGGGTGTTCTAGGTTGAACAAAAAGTTAATTTTGTTTAATGGAAATTAAATTTTGTTCTAGTTGGAAGTAAGTTGACAGCTGCAACAACCCAAAATTTACTGTGTTTCAAATTTTGTGAATATGGTTAGTTAGCATATTTACTGTTTTAGCTTCTGCACAATCATAGTCGAATTGATAAAAATGGAGGCAAATGAAAAATCTAATGATTTTTTAGGATTATTAAAGCATCAATACTTATATCTTTAACATTTCCCACATTGCCTATTAAAATTAATCATTTTTAAATTACAAGTGAAATACGTTTAAAAACATAAACCGTTCCAGGTTAGTCATTATTTCAGTTTAAGTTTGAAGTGAAACCGTATGAAATTGAGATTTTCGGCTATAAAACACTCTTCAATGGAAGAATCTTAAAAGGCTACTCCCAAATATATTTGCGACAGTCCTGAAAATTTGTCTTTTGGCCTTGTGTATGTGTGTTTGTTGTTTAGTTGACGTTTGAGCGAATGAACCACTCATATACGTGCGATTCTCTTTTAAAACTTGGGTTTACGAAGCCACATTACTTTGAGAAACACACACATAAGACTTTGGCACAGGCCACATCAACACTTAAGATATTTCGGAAGAGCATTAGTACATTGTACAGAATGATCTTGCTTGAATTACGGGCTTTAGTATAATGAAAAAAGAGAAATCACCAATGCAACAGCACAAACTTAGGATTGCTCCCATTGTAAATGCACCAAAATACTTCATAATTTGGTTTCTAAACACAATTGTGTGCTTCATATTTCTGCACTTCACGAGAATATACCTAACATCATCACACTCATTCTAAATATCACAAAAAGGCAAGCCCATTTATGCAAATGGGCTGTAAATTAACTATCCCCCATTTATGTATAACTGAACGGGTTTTGGCCGTTCAGTTTCAGAACGGCCGTTCAGTTGGCCGTTCAAACTGACCTGTCCTCAATCTAAAAACAGTAACAGCAACAGATTTAATTTTATGTACTAGTCCTTTGGTCTTTCGCAAATTCGTGAGTTTTCTCGTTCTTCATTGAAAGTAAAATATAAGATATTCTAGATACAGACTACTGTAATCTGAGTAACAACTGAAATAATGCCCGTGTCTCTCATACCGCACAATCTGGGAAAAAAATTACCTCTTGTATTGTTTTACGGTAAGAAGTATCGGATTATAAAAAAAAATCGTCAAGCAAAACCACTTAAAATAAAATTAGATTGTATGCCTCTTGATACAGCAAAGAAAGTAGTCGAACTATGATTCCTATGCCACCTGTTGATTGCTATTTTTATGATGTGATTCCGGCGATTTTTCTTAATTATTTGCATTATATTCAAACCTGAGAAGCCTTTGTTTTATAGGTTATATTTATAAATAAAAGTAACGCAGTTTCACTCTTGCCTAATGGAATGTGGCAGTTTGATTCCGTCGTAACTCAGCCCATTCAACTCACCCTCTATTTCATTTCAACTCTAATGCAGCTTAACATCCTTATAGCTCGTCCTCTATACAAACCAACCCTATGAAAGCCATCCACATTTAATTCAACCTAACACCCCTCTGAAATCAATTTTCATTTGACTAAACCTTTTCAGCTCAACCCCGCATATAACTCAACCTCCATTTAACACAAAACCCCTTAATTCAGTCCCCATGCAACCCACATTCCATTTAACCCAACCCTCCTTTAACGCAACACCCGGTCAGTTCATCTCCACCCAACGCAGTCCAAGTGCAATTCCAAGTGCAGGTATCCTATTTAACTCTACCCCCATGCAACATAACCCCATTCAACTAAAATTCCTGAATTTAATCCCATTCACTTAGCTCAACTTATATGCAACTCAAGCCTGTGTATCTCACTTCCATTAAACTCAGCTCCCTTGGACTCATCATATATAATTCAGATCAACCTTTACTGATTTAAGATTCCCATCAAACCTCCTAAACCAAGCAAAAGAAAAAAATTTAATTCGACCCATTTTTCAGAGGTTTGACCCAATCGAAATGGTTTTTATCAGTTGGTTAATTCTGATTTTCTGGCCTGGTTTTGTTCATGGCAGGTATGGGGGATGTTTAAATTTATGGGTATATGAATGTGAATTAAAAACCAGTTCTTATTGCTATTAAAAAAAAAAACCTCCAAAAAGATTTTCTTCAAACAAAAGTAAAGAGTTAAATGAAAATTTAAGAAGAATAAAAACAAAATTATATAATAATTCACACTTAAAAACGATAGAAATATATACGAATGAAGAAACTAAATTCAAAACGAACATTCAGAATCAACGTTATGACTATAGTTGTAACCCATAAGGCTTTGGTGTCTTATTTATTTATTTGTTATTCTTTCCCTAAAGCCAGTTCAAATGAAAAGGGAGGTCATGGATATTTCGGAAGATCCTTTGATAGGAAGCTGAAGGCTCTAGTACGGGAGGTCATGGAAATTTCGGAAGATCCTTTGATAGGAAGTTGAAGGCTCTAGTACATTTTTAAGAGTCAAAAGTTATCAGGGGCAACCCATATTACTCCCAAACTCTTTCAGTTTCACTCCTGCAAAGGCATCTGGTCAAGCTAATAAGATAGCCATTTTGTTCAAAGTAGTCTAAAGGTGAGAAAACGGTGAGAAATAGCCAAGGGGTATTGAATTGAACTTTCAATAAAACATAAAATATTCAATAGGGCATGTTGGAGGGGTGTTGTAAAGTGAAGAACTAGCTCCCTTCACTTTTCTTTATTATATGCTACTCCCCCCCCCCTCATGACCAATAGAAATTTGAAATACCTGTTTTGTTTAAAATACTAAAAAGGCTTAAAAACTATGGTTCAAGGAATTTCATGCCTCCCACAGTCCATAGTAAAGGGTTTGTAAACTATGCAATTTGTCCATTATTTACATACAGGGTTTGTCATTTGGAATTGAGGAAATTTTAAATCCTGGTTATGCCTAAGAAGGCTAAGGGCATTAACGGGAAAATTAAAAGAAAGCTAAACTTCAAGGAGAAACGGATGTCTGGTTTCCTGAGCCTATCTCATTACTGAAACTGAGTCAGCCTCAGTAAGAGATCATATACTGAGGCTGACAAAATCCTCGCTTTCCACCTATTTAGTTTTTTCTTTTCATTTATATTTCCTTTTTTGTTGTCATACGTCATGCATAGCCATTATGATCTCAGAAAGTATTTACTATTTCATTAAAAAAGGGAGTCAGACAAAATGGTGTGCTATCTTCATATATTTTTAAAACTATACTTATGGACAGTTTGCAAACTCGGTCTCCTACTGTTTTTTTGTAGAAAATGCTGTTCTCAGTCACATTATCCATGTTGATGACGTACTGCTAGTTAATTATGCTAAGTCAGGCCTCACAAAGAATGTAAATGTTCTGATAAATGCTTTGAGTATGATTGGACTTTCTGTAAATCCTTCAAAATACGAGTTTCTGTGTTTTAATATTTATTACCCTGCTCTTCCTTCAGATGCGGGTACAATGCTATTTGAGTATGTCTCAAAGTTCAAATAGATTGGGATTACTTTTTCTGATACACTTTCGACTACATGCTTGTCTCTGGATGCTAGTGATCTGCATTGCATCCAAATCTCATATGGATAAAATCTCGCCTGATAGATGAAGTTACAGCCACCGATGCTTATGTAAACTTTGCTATAGTATTGTTCTCCATTAATTCTTTTTCTTTCCGGTAAACAGCCTCTAATAAGGGATAAAGACCATCTTCAGCTAAGGAGAGGCTATTTTAAATACGATAAATTCTTACCATCCCAAGATTGCTTCTCATTTTGAACTTATCAACCCCCAAGTGCTGCTTGACAGCATCGCTAAGGATTTGAGGACTAATACTCCAAAGAAGATATATGCCAGTGATCCTCTAAATTATTTTATCCTGGTGAGTGAGTCAGTGGATTCTGCTATTATATTCATTTTGTGCTTTCCTTTTTATTTCTTTGTGGATTGTATTATTTGGTTTCTTCGTGTTTGACTCCGCATTTATTTTATATCATTGCGGGTCACAAATAAACTTACTCACTTACTTACTTAATCCAAAAGACAAAATGTGTTTCCAGATTATTAAAAGGGCGTTTCAGCAGTATCTTAGGAACGGTTCATGGGATTCGAATGAAAATTTCAGGGAAACTGTTAGTACTACTACCTTGTGACCGCGGCATATTGTAAGTCTAAATACATATGTTTTCCACCATGAATTCTTGCAACTGAAACTCTGACTACTTGCGACTGTGACTGGAGCTACATGCAACTTTAACTTTGATCTAACTTTGCGCTACTTTTAGGGAATTTTGACAAAATGTTTTTTTCGACCACGCTGCTGTCTTCCCATTTTCAATACGTGAAATACAGAAAAAAGGGAAAAATATTTCAAACTAGAAAATCAGAAAAATCAGAAAATGTAATAAATGTAAAGGTCAAACATTTTTGGCTTCATGTCCAGAGGCCTTCATCAACAACAAAAAAACTTGAAAAACCTAAACAAAATCAAACAGAAAAATTAAAATACAAAAAAAGAACAAAACAAAAATGCAAATTCAACTCTCAGAGAATGATCAAAGGGTGACTAGCTTTCTTATCCTTTTTAGATGTCCCCTTACTAACAGTGATCACAAGTTTGAAAAAGCTATTTTGTCCAAAAATTGTCAGAAGGGGCAACATCTATGTCTCTTTGAGGATGCCTGGTCTTGGGGACAAGGGCAATAAATTATGCAATGTGCTGATTTTTCTAACGGGATTATTCCATGGTAAAAAGGGAATGTTTAATCCTTGGTGTGTTCCCAAACACTAATAGCATAAGATGAAACTTTGGGGGATGATGAGGGGAATGCTGAAGGTAAATCAAATTTCGCATTAAATAGTAATAGACTATTAAAATACCACTATGACGAATTTGTGCTCTATGTGCTATTACAAGTTGACATAAAAGGCAAAAATAAAGCACCAAAGAGAAAAATGTCAACCTAGCAATGCTAGCTCAAACGTGCTGGAAATCAAAATTATAGTTTGGACATTCTGAAGGTCAACTTATTAAGTAGTTTTTATAATTTTATTTGTTATACCAATCGGTTTCTTGACTAATGCTGCACTTATCACTGGTATCTAAAACTTTTGTCAAGTTTCTTGTTTATTAGTGGAAAGGACTTTCGGCTATGTTTCCGTTGTTCCCTGCGATGTACACGCTACAGGCATCTATCAATAATTACTTTTTGCATTTTATCCATATAGAAAATAGATACAGAAACGCAATTGTTTAATAATAGCTGTTAAATAAGGTAGTTCAGTACCCTAACTACCCTAAAATTAATGCATTACATACAGGTTTTCCTTAAAGTAGAATACAAAGGGTCTTGCTTAGGGGGGTGGCTTTGACATGGGAAAGTTTCATTCACCTAACTCCACTAAGCTACTTTCCAAAAGGATTGCAAGAAGCCCTTCAACTAGAACTTTACCCTTCCTTCCTATGATTATTCCAATGAAGTTACACACAGTAAGCCCCATAATCCAGCAGGGCTAGATTTAGCCTTAGCTAGGCAACACAATGTGTGTTCTAAAAGTCTTGCTAATTAGGCCTATATGTTTTCAGCTACTGTAGCATGCTTGTGTATTATGACTTCCATTCAAAATATTGGTGAGATCCATTCAGTTATAGGCTTCATTAATGGGGGCAAGTTAGCTTGCCCTTTTGTGATATTTGTAATGAGTATGATGATGTTTGGCATATTCTCATGCACAAAATACAAAGTACAATCAAATGTGTTTAGAAACCAAATTATAAAGTATTTTGGTGCATTTACAATGAGAGCAATCCTAGGTCAGGCTAAGTTGCCTAAGTGGGTCCATAGAAAGACTATGTTGTTGTTGACTAGGCTAGGTACCCGCCACTACATTGCTCAAAGTTGATTTGATACCCTTAGTGAAAAGTTTAAAATGAAATAAATAGCAAAGAAACAGCCAATTATATTCTGGAAGACTTGGTCATGAAGCAAAAAAATTTAGTGGTATTTGGACTTCAAGAAGATCTAAACTGTACTAGGCTACTAAGAAGGGTCAAAATGAGGTTGATTTAAAGCTCCTGAATCAAGTAATTTTGCAGAGCTGCCCTGTCAAATATTCATTTGCAGTTTGTTTAGGAAGATTGAATAATAGAAAATGTTGTCAATCAAACTATTTTTCTATAGCCCTGTAGAATATGATGCAGCTTCTTTCTTCTTGAGTGGCAACCTAAACAGCACAAAATCCTCATACCCAACATTTAATTTTACTCATGATCACACAATACTGGAGCTTGCTCAAAAGAAAAGGTATAATGCTCTAAAAGAGGAACTTAACCAAAAAGAGGCAGCAGGAAAATCAGGTTAGAAAATTAGAGAAGGAAAGGATAGTCTAGAACTTGTAAAAATATACTCTTTTTGAGATGAAAGTAGTTTGCAAATCCCTAGGGAAGCAATTATGGAACAATAATTTTCTTGTGCTCTACACCAATGCAGATACCTTATCAAATAAAGTTGAAGAATTACAGTCATTGATGTCAGTGCATAAGCCTCATGTTGTTGTTGTTACTGAATCTTTGCCTAAGAATTGTGTGCATCCAGAAGCATATTTTCAACAGGTTGAAGGTTATACTTTATTAATGAATACTAACTAGAAATGTGGAATATTTGTTTATGTTCATTTGTTGCTTAAGTACACAGAAGTAAATGATCCTTTAGCTCTGAGTATTAATGAATGTTTAGTAATTGATATAAAATTTCCTAGGTCTACAAATAGTATTAGAATTGTTGCAGTGTGTAGAAGTCCTAGTGTTAATGAGTTATCTCCAAATAATAATGCAAATTTATTATAGTATCTCTACAATGTTTGAATAGTTAGTCCAAGGGTATTAGTGGTGGGTGATTTTAACCTACCTTCCATTGATTAGAAAAATCAAATAACCTTGCTTTCTGATCAATCATTTGAGCATCATTTATTTCAAAAATTGCAGGACACATTCAGGAGCCTACACAATTTCAGGAGGATTTGACTCCTTCTGTCCCTGACTTAGTAATAACAAAATCTCTTGACAATATTAAAAATATTGAAATCCTACCTCCATTAGGAAGAAGTGATCACATCATTCTTAGACTGTCATTAAAATGTTCAGCTGATGATTCCACTCCTCAATAGCAGATCATTAAGTATAATTACACTAATGGTGATTATGAGTCTTTCTAAAATTTCATTTTATCATTGCATATCATGGAACAGTTGACAGAAAATAAGTACACTGTTAATGAGGTATTTGAGCTGATTCATAAAACCTTGGTTGTAGAACAAGACAAGTTTACTCCAACTATAGTTTATAGTCAGCTTTGTAAAAATAGGCAAAGTCTTCCTCAAGACATTCTACAAGCTATTAGCAAAAAAAAAATTATGAGTAGCATGAGCATATTAAAATAAAAAGCACTAAGTCATGGATAAGATATAAAAGAGTAAAAAATAGAGCAACTTGGCTTCTTTGGTCAAATCATGAGGCACTTGAATCTTCTATCAGTCCATCAGCTCAAAGTTGCCCAAAAAGGTTTTGGAAATATATAAGAAAAAACCAGACTTCACAGTCCCCATCCTCAACTTCATTCACTGACCCTGAAACACAGACAACTATAGACAATGATAATGAAAAAGCTGAACATTTTAATAAACTGTTTTCATTTGTTTTTACATAACCTCACAGTGAAACTCCTATGGATCCTATTATTTCTACTAATTCCACAATTGATTTTGATGATTTTGACTTTGATGATCAACAAGTTTTTGAGGTCTTGAAGCATCTTGACACAAATAAATTGCCAGACATTCATGAATTTTCAAACCATATGATCCAAGAACTTGGAATAGTACTTACTGAACCACTGACATATTTGTATAATCTGTATCTGATTTCTGATACTTGCCCATTGGTATGGAAAAAAGCAATAATCAAACACCTGTATAAAAGTGGCACTAAAACACAATTTAAAAACTATAGACCAATATCAAACACTTCAATTTTTTCCAGAATTATAAAAAAACTAATTGTCAAAAGAATACAAAATTATTTTGAATCAAATCTTCTTTGACATCCATCTCAACACAGTTTCCGAAAAAATGTTCATGTAATACATAGCTTTTGAAAGTAGTTACTGACTTCCATAGAATGGCAGATAAGATAAGATAATATTTATTTTCAAAAGACTAGCACAATCTCTATAGAGCCAAATTTGCTTTATATGCCAGTAAAAGTTAAAAAAAAAATTCAAATCAGTACATTAAGTCAAACACTTAAAATTAAAAAGGCAAAATCATCAAAGATAAAGGGCAAATCAGTAAACTTGACAATTAAATTACAAAAACATTCAGCAAGAATAAAGGGGATAACACTTTTATGAAACCTCTCTGTAACAGCATGGATCAGAGAGTAAGTTGGGATTGCTAAGGAGGCTGACCAGGGGAGTTGCAGTCTAATGGGATTGTAAAAATCAGGGAGTAAGTCCTCAATACAGGGATTGGAAATGACTGATTTAGCAAAAAGCAGGCAAATTTTTTCCCTCCTTTCTTTTAAGGTGGTAATGCATGCAGCTTTAAGAGGAAGGATTATGGAATTTTGCCTTCTTTGTAAATGATCCTGAGCAAACGCTTTTGGACCAACTCGATTTTGTCACTAAGTTCATTTGAAAGTTGTGAATGCCAGACTGGACATGCATATCCGACAATGGCCTGATAAAGGATAAGTAGACACAGAGGGAATGTATCTTAGGACAATTAAATTTGTTTAGCAGCTTAAACATGGATAGTGAAACATTTGCTTGTTTAACAATGTTGGAAACATGTGTGTCCAACTTAAGATCATTAGAAATTGTGACACCAAGGAGCTTAACATGTTTCAAAAAAATGGGTTGCAAAAAACAGGGGTAGATTTCAAGAAGCTGGTCATCATTATCTGTGATTTAGTGGGATTTACTGTCATATTTAAATTCTTAGATTCGTCCAAACCTTGGGCTAGTATTTCAACGGGGTCACTTTTAATATTCCTATGACATACTTCAAGGATTGACAAGTTGTCCACATATTTCCATCTTTGGGGGAATTCCTTGCCATCATTAATCATGACAAGAAATAAGAGTGGTCCCAATAAGGTTCCTTGAGGTATTTTACAGTACCTAGGGAGGGGGTTAGAGTAAGTATTTTTGTATTTTACAACTTGTGATCTGTTTGAAAGGAACAATATAACAATATTTACTAATAGTGGGTCAATTTCAAAATTATCCTGTAGTAAACGGATTAGGATATTGTGGTCAACTAAGTCAAACGCTTTTTGGAAATCGACTAAAACGAGGTTAAGCCAAGCATTTGGTTTCTCTAGTTCACTTAGGATGGTGTGAATCAAGTGTACAAGGTAATGGGTGGTGGAGGTTTTTCTTAAATTACCAAACTGTCAGATGTCAATGCATGGTATAATTTGAATCCAGTCATGAAGGAACCCTTTGTAAAGCTTAGAAAAAACTGGAGTGAGTGTAATAGGACGCATGTTGGTTTTAGTCAGACTGGAAGATTTCTTTGGGACGGGTGTTATAAAACCCAGTTTCCAGCAACTTGAGAATTTACCAGATTTGGTAATTTTGTTAAAAATACCAGATAAAGGTCCAGCAATTGTGTCTGAAAAGGCTTTAATCAAGTCAATTGGGATGTCTAATGGGCAAGTACTTGATTTTTTGAGCTTTCGGATTTTATTTATAACATCAGAGGGAAAAATTTGGGGGAAAGAGGTGGAGGGAGGAATAGTTTGACCTGAGCCAGTGAAAGAGGGGAGACTTTGTACTATGGACCTAAGATGCAGGTTCAAACCGTTGGCTATCTTGTAAGGGTGCTCAGGGAGATAAAAATTAACTTCAACAGAGTTTTTTTTTCCACAAATCTCTTTAATTTTCCTGTACCATTGTTTGGGCTTGTTAGAATACAGATCCTTAACTTTACTATTGTAATGCTCAGAAGCTGCTTTTCTCAATTTATTCTTCAGGAACTTTCTTAGATTATTAGCTTGTGTGATATGTCCTTGCTTGAACAAATGGATTGTTTTCCTTATTAGTTTTTTAAAAGTTGCAGTAATGTAAGGTTTATCAATAGAGCATATTTTAATTTTTTTTTCACTGGAAAATGGGCTTCATAATTACTCCTCAATAAATTTTGGAGGGACAAAGCCTTGAAATCGACATCATTTGTTTGGTACACAGGGGACCAATTTTCACTAGTGTTCCGAGAGCAAAAATTGTAGAGTCCCGAGTCAGTTAGAGGTCTAAGGATGGTTTCAGTAATAGTAAAGGAATGTTTAACTGTAGCTAGTGGAGATAGGAGTAGGCTAAAGTGGTAACTACCTCCAAGAGGGGGAAGAATGGTGACAGGTCTGTAGAAATTTGACATATTGGTGCATATTAAATCAAGAGTAGAATTGCCTTTGGTAGTAGGGACTTTTACAATTTGTTTTAGACTAAAAGTATTACATGTAGATTCAAGTTTTAATTCATTTGCATCACCCAAGAGGAAAATTCCAGCATTTGGGTATTTAGATAGTATATAGTCAGCACTGCCATGCAATTTTTCAATAGAATTAATATTTTCAGCCACTCTCTGTCCAGGAGAGTAGTAAAAACAACACAGGACAATCAAATTGAAAGAACGTGGTAAGACCTTAGGTTGAACACAAACCCACAAAATTTCATCAAAGGGAGTAAACAAGGAATTCATATTTCCAAAGGATAAAAATCATTATGGACAAAGGAAAGAATTCCACCCCCTTTCCTGCCGAGTTTAATAAACTTGGAGAAATTATTCATTTCAACATGTGTGAATTTTGAGCATGTACTTCAGTAATAGCGATTATGTCTGATCTATATATTTTAGAAAAGGAGTCTAATTCATTAAGTTTTTCAAAGTTAAGACTTTCAGCATGCTTAACAAAAGTCTGGGAAATTTAAAACGACCTGCAAAGGTACCATTTTTACACTTAACTTTATTTAAATTACAAATGGGTACAGGGGGTGTGGTGGGATTCGTAGTGGGGGCCAGATTAATGTAGTCAGAACAAGGGACTGAGGGACCAAATTTGACTTTTTTGGGATGACTATTAGAGTCAACATTGATAGATGAGTTATTAGAGTAAGAGAAGGATTTGGAGGTGGGGAGACGGGCAATGATATGGATGAGGCACAAGGAGAACAATTAGGATTTATTACAAGACAATTATTGAATGCAAAAAGTCTCAGACCTGAGTCATGTTGACAGGATAGGCACAAGGTATAAAACAAATGGGCTGGGGGTGGGGTTTTGTAAGGTGCTTAGAAAGGGGGGCTGGTTTGGAATAGTGATTCATGTCCGTCAAGAAATTGCTGGTTTGCGGTTGGGTAGGGAGGGTATAGGGCAGCATACTGTAAGGGGAGAGGAAACAGGACTTCTGTATGCGGAGAGGGGGAGGAGGTAACAAAGGATAAGGGAAGAGAGTTCAAGATTGGGAAGGGTTTGTCAATTTTTGACCTGTGCCTGATGAACTTTGATGAGAGATTTTTGCTTGGGCGTGGTGTACTAAAAAAGGACAGCGGAAGGGAGATGAGTGTCTCTTACAATTTTTATCTTTGGACAGGGACACTGGAACAGGGCCCCAGGGAGGAAAATTAACATCAGCTACTGATGGTGCATGGGCAAAACTACAATACTTGTTATTACAAGCTAAAACTGGACAATGCTTCACATGGTCAAAACTGCACTTAATGGAACCACAACTACCTGAAATAAAATTACAACATATATGTAAAAATTTGCACCGCTTACTAAATTTACAAAGATTATGATTAAAATGGTTGCATAACACATTTTTTTTTGTTGGAGCTTTTTTTCTGGAACTTGGTTGAAAATCACTGAGCTCATTTTTTTTAGTGTAATTTGCCTTAACTCTATTTTCGATAACACTTTTTTGCTGGAGCTTGGTGGAAGAAAAAATGTTTTCAAATACACAATTGTCTCCTAATTGGCAAGAACCTGCCAAGATTATATTAGCACATTTTCGTTTGTTAGCAGAAGAGACAGTCTTATTATGCAGGCTATTCACCTTGTTAATGTCTGCACGTTTTTGGGCATCTGTAATGTGGTGATCAAGGTTACCATTATAATTAGGCTTTATCAAGGGTGGACTGAGGTCAATGAAAATTTCCGGATTTATGTCACTTGTTGTGACAGGTATCACTGGATTTAATCCTCTTAAGTTCTTCATCAATATTCATTGGGTTTTTGGACATTGGACTTTTTTTATGGTCAGAGATGAAAGTGTTATTAACCTCATTCAAAATGTAATTATATGTAGGTTGATTTGCAAGATCGCTTTGGTGAATTGTCAAAAAATTGGAGATGAAAGTTAATGCATCCATTAACTTTTCTTGTAAGACCAAGATTTTGGTAATTTCTAGTTGTAAGATGGGGGTGTAGGGACAGTGTCCGTTTGAACTGATTTATCAATGCTACAGTCAATTGTTTGGCAAAATGCATTTGTTTTCCCTTCAGAACAGCCTCAGCGCTGGGGAGGGACAAGGGAAATTGTAGGATCGCACAAAATAGTACCAGTCTTGTTAGAAACGGTTTGTTCTTCAGTCAATAGAGGAAACTGGCTGAGCGGAGTGTCTGGAAAATGTTTAGGGCTGCTGAGATCACTTAGAATGCTAAGAATCCTTCTTCTTTCAACAGGGGTACGGGGTTTCCGAGAAGTTACGGATGGGGGGATAGAAAGCACTGGAGAAGAAGTACAATTTACCTTAGACTTAGTAGAGCAATCTAGGCACATCCAGGAGTTATTCCAACTAGTTATTTCTATCCTAGCACACTTTTCAGCCACTGCATGGAGCAAGAACTGCAATTAACACATTTGACTGCATTTGAAGTAACACGTAATCTGCATTCAGGACAAAATTGTTTTGATTTCGTCATTTAGTCTTGCAATACAGGTGAGCCTTACACTTGCACTTGTGAGCCTTACTTAATTGAAAGGTCTTAATATGTCTTAACAGGTCAGAGACTGAAGAGATGAAGGTCTTATGTTTGATTGCATTTATATATATTTTTCTAAGGCTTTTGATAAAATCTCCATTCTGCTTTTACTTCAAAAGTGTGAGGTATATCACATTGGTGCCAGAACGTTGAATTAGATTGGTGATTATTTAACAGGCAGGACGCAGTAAGTGATTGTAGGTGATGCTTTGTCCTCTGCTGAGATGGTTTTAAGTGGCATTCCACGAGGTAGTTGCCTTGGTCTGGTACTTTTCTGCCTTTTCATCAATGACTTGCCTCTTGTGTCCACCATTCCACAGTTAAAATGTTTGCAGATGATGTAAAGCTTTACTGCTCCTTGACAAATTCAGATGAAGCTTTATTGCTTCAAAAAGACTTGGATGCAGTGCAAATTTGGAGTACTGTCAACTCCTTGTTTGTCAACGAAAATAAGTGTAGGGTCATCCATTACTTTTGCAAAGTAGATCAAAGTTACCATTACCATCTTGCTGGACATTCAATTTTACCTGTTGAAAATGTCTGTGACCTTGGTGTTCATTTTGATTCTAGTCTTAGGTTTGACAGGCATGTCTCTGAAGTAACTCCTAAGGCAAACTATCAGTTATTATGTCTCAGACACAATTTCTGTAAGTTTAATCTCTGTTGATTCGTTGCCATTTATAAATCAGCAGTTTGACCTATACTCGAAAACAACTCATCAGTATGGTATCCATTGAATAAAAAAGACAGAGCAAGGGTTGAAAAAACACAGCAAAGAGCAACTAAGCTTGTACCATATTTGAAACATTTGCTGTATGAAAATAGACTGCAGAGGCTAGGATTGCCGAGTCTTAAATTCCAAAGGGATAGGGCAGACATTATTAACACATTCTGTATAATCAAAGGCGTTGATGATATAAGTACATCACAGTTCTTCACATTTAATGACACTAACAGGACCTGTTATCACCCACATAAATTGCACCCCTCACTTTCAAAAAGGAAAATAGGCCAATATTCATTTTACAGCAGGGTGTGGAAGCCATGGAATGACCTTCCACCTGAAACATTTCTAATAGATGATATAAATATATTTCTAACAAAATTGCAGAAACACATTTTCACAGTAAATCATTTTTAAATCATTTATAGTATTATTTGTTAGTGCTTGTTGTAGTTGTTATTCTTCATAGATTTGTATGTGTGTATGATGTTGTCAGCATTGTCATAACTTCTTTTTATTATGTTAAGTGTGACAAGCTTGAAAGCTTACTGTATTTGGTATTAATAAATAAATAAAGAGCTGTAATCTGCATAACACTCTGATTTTCTTAAAGTTATATTGTATTGACTTTTATATTCATCGTGTTGACCTTTTTGTTTTGTATTTATGTTTCCTTTTATAGATATTTCAATTGTAGTAACTGTATTAACCTCTATTTTTACTGTATTGTCCATTTTATTTATTTATTTTTTTCTGGTATTTTAGCCTTATTTAAATCTGAGTATGTTTCTTTTCTCACATATTTTAAGCAATAATAGCATGATAGAGATGTGAGATTCATAGGCTACTAGTGCCAGTGATTTAAGCAAGAACACTATGTACAATGTCCTAATAGGCCTACTCTCCCAAGATATCTTAAGTGTTGACATGGCCTGCACCAAAATTTTATATGTGTGTTTCTCAAAGTGATGTGACTTCATAAGCTGAAGTTTTTATAGAGGATTGCATGTATATGAGTGGCTGATTTACCCAAATGTCACCTAAATAACAACAACAATATTAGTGAGAGGGTTCAGCAAAAGAAATTAATTCTGCTCTGTCACTTGTGGACTGTGGTTGAGTCAGGAGCTCTTTGCTAAATTTGCTTCAGCAAGTCTATGGGGATGGCCCAATATGCCAGGGCCACTATTTTGACATAAAGAGGAGGTTCTAAATAGGGAGGGAGTCTAATGACAATAATAAATGTTCAGGACAACCTTTAGTTATCAAAACATATAATATGCTAGGGCCCAATATGCCATGGCCACTATTTTAACATAAAGATGAGGTTCTAGATAGGGAGGGAGTCTGTTGACAATGATAAATGTTCAGGACAACCTTTAGTAATCAAAACATATAATGTAGTAGAAAATTTGCTGAAACTTTTAAAAAGAGCCATTCATAAAGGAGGAACAACAATTTCAGCTACCCTAGGTTCCACAAATCAGTGGGAAGGAGCACTGTAACTGGGGATTCCCCACTTTTACGAGATTTTTCATTGTGATTTGACTTTTTTTGCTTAAATTTGAGTTTGGAAAGGGGGAGGGGGGCAAAGCTATAATACATTTTTTATCAGGTATTAACAACCCTTAGAATGGCTCTGCTTTTCAATAGTGATCAATCTCAGATGTTAGCTGACATGAGTATTGTGCTGCTGAAAACCATTGCTCACCAAATTATATTTGAGGACTTATGCATGGGGAAAGTGTACACAAAATTAGATTACATTAAAAAATTTATACCTGCATATATAGGTCTAAATGGCTCCTCCCCTCAAGAACATAAAAATATAGTGGCCTAAAATTTGATTTGATTAGCAAGATTAATGCACCAAGTCACACTGCACTCATTGTTCATGAGTTTCTAGCAAAAACAGGCATTGCTATACTTCTCTGGATACTTTAGAGGAGCAGGGGTGCTACTAGCCAAAATGTTTGGCGCGGGGGTTATCAACTGGCAGAAGTGATGTCAGAAGTAAAAAATTGGCAAATTTTAATCAAAATACAGAGATTAAACAAAAAAAAGAAGAAAATACAACTATTCACCCTCAGTTAAAAATTCAAATGTCTTGGTTTGGAAGGCAGCCAAACTCTCAGTAATTTGTCAAGTTTCAGCTCATCTTTAATATCAGTCTCTATATTTAACCAAATGTAAAATTATTGGACCATCCATAAAATCATGGCAGAAGTCAGTAATACTGCTGTGTTTACTGACCAAGTTCAAGATTTCTGTAGAGTAAATGTTAGTATTTTCCTGGTTTCTGTTTAATGGAAAAAAAGTTTCATGGCATTAGAAAATCATGGTGCTTCATGCCACAATTTTACCAACTCATTTTTTTACTAAGTGGCTGAAAACATTGGAGGGGGCATCTCAACCCATACATGGCAGCCCTGTAGAGGAGACTAGCGTATTATAAACACTTTTTTATAGGATTATGAATAACTTTTTTGTGGGACTCATTTTTCCCCAACCGATTATACAAACTTCTTTGTATTGGCTTTATTTGAGTAATGCTTGATGAATTTGTAGCTCTTACCAGATTCTTATTGTAAATTATCTATCGAAAGCATTTAAGGTGTCCATATACCTGAAACACCAGGGTATACTTGACACATGGCATGGATAATTTGTTTAATATTCTAGATTACCTTTTTATTCTAATGGACTTGGATTTCTACTATTATTGAATAAAGATCTTGCAATGCTAGAAAAATTTGACAGGGCATCAAACATAAAAGCCAGCATACATTAGCCTACCATGTGATGGATTGGTCAAGTGACAACCTGAAGGAGGCATGGCCAAGATTCAAAACACATACAAATCTCTTGTTCCAATGCCCTCTGAGTAAAAAAAAAAAAATACAATTTGTATTCTTGCTAATATGGCTAGGAGAGAAAGGGAGAGATATAGTCAGTACCTATGCAAGATCTGATGAGAAAAGAGATAATTAGGATGGATATGTATTCTTACGGTACATCTTTTGTAAGAGAGACCAATGTAATAACAAAACAATCGATCAATATGCTACAGACTTAAAGTTGTCTTCTCAAAAATGTGAATATTCAACAACTGCTCTGAAAGAGGAAATGTTAAAATACAGACTGGTATGTGACATATCTTCAGCAAAAGTTAGAGAAAAGCTCCTGCAAGCAGTTTCAACTCTGAACCTGTCAGAAGTAGTAACAATTGCAAGGGCACATAGAAACCTAAGTTCAGCTTAGAACCATGATACAGCCTGATTTGAGCCAGGATACACACACAAAACAAGATATAGATTCATTCGAAAGGGCAAGAAGACAAACCAATGCTCCCAAGTTTAACCTTGCTATTTCTTTATTGGTGAATAGTCATCTTTGCACAAATACCCTGCAAGAGGAAAGTTATGGAGCAATTGTGATAAGCTGAATCATTTTGCAAAAAAAGCAGGAACCTTCATAAACTAAGCAGCTTGTCAGAGCAAAGAGGATGACCTTTTCATTGAGATAGTAAATGTCATTAATATGGTGAACATGAAATATCTACCATACTGTACTTTGGCTGTAAGCTCTGTATGGGTGCTAGATTCACCATCAACAATAAATCTAATATATTTTAGAGAGTGCATATCAATTCCAAAATGCCTAGACTAAAATATCAGACTCCATACCTGTCCTTGATCCCTGGCAGTTCACAAGACACATATGGTCTGGGAAGCGAAGTGTTTTCATTCTTGTGATGCTTCATACAAATGTAAAAATATGTATTAGTTTATATTTTGGTAAATTGCAGCTTAGAGCAATCTAAGGATTTCTCCTTGTAGAGCTCCAGAGTTGACAATTTGAGTTTTATTCAGGATTCTTTAGCAATCAGGTGCACTTTGCTGATCCACAGCTTCCCAGTTGTTTACACTCCCTGGACAACCACTCAGCATCCAGTCTTTATTTGAAGATGTCCACAGATTCAACATTAACTTCTGCATGGTCTCTTCAGAGAGTTATTTCCAACTGTTGAAGATTCTTGAGGAAAAGGATTGAGTATAGACGCTGGATAGAATGGACTGCTTAACAAGTTTCAACTGATGACCTCTAGTTCTTCAGTTAGGACCAACAGTGGGAAATAATGATGGGAGTGAATTAGCCTTCAGTGACTCATTTGTTAAAATGGCATTGCCTCTATTTCTCCTGTATACAAACGTTGGGAGTTTCAGCTTTGCTAGTCTTGCAGGGTAGGAAAGTTTCTGCATGCAGGATCTTGCTTTGGTGGTATGTCTCTGCCCATCTTCCAACAATTTCCTTTTCTTTTTTAAAATATGGGGAGGCTAGAGACATTCCAACTTCAAGTTTAGGATGCACAAGTCCCTTATATAGAAGACTAATAACTTTAGGGGGATGAGTGGAAAGAGTGGTCTTAACCACCCCTATGGTGGAACTAGCCCCAGCTGCAGGCTTCTTAGCATGAGTGCTGAATGTTAATTCATCACCAATAGTGATTCCAAGATCTTGCTCAATATTTACTGGTAAAAGTGGGTGACCTAAGAAAAAATAAGAGCAACCAGAGTTATTTTGCAAAAGTGAATGACATGGGACTTGACAACATTAAATTTAAGAAGCCAAGCCTCAGCCCATGGATCAGGCAGTCCAAGATTGTTTTGTAGAAGGGCATGATTTTAACAGGACAAGGCTAGTCCAATAAAGCTCATGACAAACTTTGTCAAAAGCTTTAGAAAAGTCAAGCAGAATCACGTCAGCAGGCACCCCTGCTGAACAAAAGCCTCTTGTTGTATTCGTGAGTTGTATTTTCTCTTCCTGAACAAAAACCATACTGCGAGCTGTGCAAGAGATTATTTGCTTGAAAATGTCTAATAACTGCAGAATTGATTATTCTTTCAAGAATCATAATAACTGCTGATGACATGCTAATAGGTCGGTAATTCTCAGCAAGGTTCTTTCTACCTTTCTTAAATGTTGGAATGATATGACCAAGCTTATGTGAAATTAAGTTAACTGATACTGGTACACAGGTAGCCATAATGTCTGACAAGAATTTTAACACCCTTATGCTGCAGCTCATTATATTTAAGACTATAGATCTTTACCAGCTTTGTTGGTCGATTGAGATGCTTGGAATCTGAAACCTATCTTGCACTTATACAAACATCTAAATAGTAAAGGGTGCCCCAATACTAATCGTTGGGCTCAGCACAAGCAGGAAACTGAACCTAGTCAAACCACTGCTGTCACTTGAAAACTCAAAGTCACATAAGTCTGCTGTTTTTCAAGAAGAATTTTATAATCTTTTCCAAGGCAATGAGGTCACTTCAGTGCCTTGGGAAAGGAAAAAGAAAAAGAATGCCTTGGAAAAAGAAAATAAAGGAAAGTGAATCACAAATAGGTATACAGCAACAACTTAGGCAATATTCTACTGCAGGCCTGGCAAGGTGCTTAGAGTAGTCACAATTACTTGATGTCAAATTTGGATCCCTGGGGGATGATGAAAGCACTAAATTTACATTGACCACCTGTCTACAAGAGGTCCAGGAAGCCTAAAAGGAGTTGACTAAGACATCAGAATACATACATCAAGTTAGAAGGACAGTATTTTGGTAAGTATTTGCATGTTTTATTTCTCACTGACATTTAGTTTGTAATTCTAAATTAAGCTTATCTAAGAAAAAAAAAATTACTTTAAGATACAATTGTGAATTACTATGATATTTAGAAAGAACATTGACCGAAGAATTTAATGTTTTATCCTAGGCTGTCTGATTTCTGCCTTAAAATGTGTATTTACCAATTGATTTCTTAGTTATTTTGAATTGCAGCTTGGAGTAAAGTAAGGATTTTAATCTGTTATGCTCCATGGTGATATTTATAGGAATACTTTTCTTGTGTTGCTGCTCATTACTTCCTGGTTGAAGATTCTACTACTTCCCAGTTGAACATAAACTCTTTACGTAGCCAATCTTTGTCAATTTGACACTTAAATATTTGAGTTGATTCAGCAGATACTCTGTTTTCTAAAACCTGATTCCATAGGTTGGCAACTCTGGCTGAAGCTGGGGCTTCTTTTCTAGTGGAATAATGTTGTTCTGAGTGTCCTTTAGTCATAAGATGCCAGGGGCCGGCAAAGACAACACGAAGGGTATTTTTAATATACAACTTTATGGGCAAGAATCATATCTCCTTGTTTTCTTCTCTATGTTAGTGTTGGAAGTTTAAGCTGCTGTAGACATTCTTCATAATTTGTTTGCTGCAATCCACTGGTTATCTGAAGTGTCCTTTGCTGTTCTTTTAGCAGGACTCTTGTCTTTAAAAAAAGGGGTTATGCCAGACATTCCAGCTTCAAGTATGGTTGAACCAGTGCCTTATACAATTTCATGAACACTCTAGGATGCTTGCTTGAGGTTATCCTCTGGCCTAAAGCCAATAGAATGCTTATTCAAAAAGAAATGACTTGGGTAGAAATTCAGCACAGAATGTTTAGTTCCTCATACACAAACAATTCAGTACTACTAGGTGTAAGAAAAATTCCAGCAAAAATGCACAAATGATTTGCCTCTTGTAATTAAAAACTACACTATTAAACTTTTTGCAGACAATTGTAAACTTTAAAGAAAAGTTGAAAGTGATGCAAACTCATTGCTTCTACAAAAAGACGTTGATATGCTTCTGGAGTGGTCACATGAGAGCTCTATTTGAATGTTAATAATTTAGGCGGTATTCATTTCCTAAGTGAAGGTCACCCTGGGTACAACTATGTTATTGAAAATTTGAAATTTTTTGTTAGATATTGTTCAAGATTTGAGTCCATTTTGATAGGTTATTGAAGTTTGATAAACATTCAGCAATTGTATCTAGAAATGTCAATTATTGACTTCACACGTTAAAAAGAACATTCAAGAAATTTAATGATAGAAATTTTAAGATGATTTACAAGACTCTTATTAAGCCATTGGTGGATTAAATTTCTGCAGCGTGGTACCCATTGCATGAGTCAGATAGATTTCTGGTTTTAAAAACTAGAAAGACATCCAACTAAGTTTGTCCCACACCTTAAGCATTTACCATATAAGAGATGGATGGAGGCACTAGAGCTGCCAAGCTTAGATTTCAGATGAAATTGATCTGACCGTATTAATACTTACTGTAATATACATGTTACTAGAGTCCACCAGTTATAGACCCTTGTCAAATGACCTTGTTCTCACTGAAAATTTGTTGTTGTTTAAGAAAGGTATAGTTGGTATACTGTTTTACTGCTGTTTATTGATAAATTTTCCTAGAAGTTGTTTATTCAAGTAGAAGTATTTTCATGTTTCTATTTTAGTGCTGTTTTCTTTTCTTTTGTACTATCAATGTTTTCTTTGTGTTTACTGTTTTCTTTTGTTTATGTGGTTTCTTTGTGCTTATTTTATTGTCTTTATTTTATTATAAGCGCTGAGTGCTTAACTTTCAAGACAGAAACGAGGGTTGTGTCATATAAGGTGTGAACCAAATGTAGCCTACTTCACTTTCAAGTTTGGCTGATACTGCATGCCTGGACAACTTGTTGAGCAATAGTTATGTTACCTGCATAGTCATAGCTTTATGCCATCTTTTTCATAGATCTCTAGAGTTTTTAGAGGTTGAGATGTTTTCTAAGACTCAGATTTTACTAAAAATTTATTGGCAATTTCTTTCCCTTTTTATGGCACTTGGTATTAACCAAGTGACATATAGCAATTGCAAATTCTGTCAGTCTGTCTGTCGCTCTGTCGGTCCCGGTTTTGCTACTTTAGGCACTTCCAGGTAAGCTAGGATGATGAAGTTTGGCAGGCATATCAGGGACCGGACCAGATTAAATTAGAAATAGTCTTTTTCCCGATTTGACCATCTGGGGGGGAGAGTGGGGGGCCGGTTAATTCGGAAAAATAGAAAAAATGAAGTTTTTAACTTACGAACGGTTGAACGTTTTTTTTTTTTTTTTTTTTTTTTTTTTTTTTTTTTTTTTTTTTTTTTTTTTTTTAGTGTAAAATACATCTTTGATTTTGGCTAATAATCAATGTAATGGTGTTGAGTATTGTTGAAGCAATTTAATTTTACATAATTGAATTAATGGATTTAGTTAATCACTCAATTTTTATTCTTGCAATCAAATGTTTTAATCAAAAGAATAATGTTTTTGTCATCCAAGTACAAAAATATAAAATTAATTTTTTAATGTTCCTTTTTTGGCATTGTGTTTATTGTCTTATTGAGATTTATTCTGGGGTTTCATTTACCTTAGCATTCATGATTAGTTTAATAGAAATAGCTATCATAGTTATGGCTACTCCTGCGACTAATTTTTGCCACCTTTTGTTCCATAGGAAACACTAAGTATAATTTATCACATTAGTAAAAAAAAGGGAACCTATGAATTAGTGAAATAATCTGTCCTGCTCTGCTCTGGTTCAAGAATGTTCTTGTGTCGTGTGTTTGTGTTGACTGCAGCAGTGGAGGTTAATAGGGAATGATTTTTATGACTCAAAAGCATAGTGTTCAAGTTTACACATTCGATGATATTTGTGTTCTTTAAGGGTTGGGATTTGTAGAGGTGCGAGGGCAGATTCGTAAGTGACATACTTTGTTCATAGGATCATTTTTAAGGCCCTTTCTTGGACTGTTTCAGGTTTACCATTGAGGTAGTCGATTTTATGCACTTGAGGTCCCCATACTGGGGATGTGCATTCAAACAGAGGACTTACATAACACTTGTACACAAGCAGCAATACCCGATAATTGCTGCTTATCGAATGCCCGATGGCATTCGGGTTATAGAAAGCCCGAATGCAATGAGGTTAATCATTGCTGCGCGATTTGCGCATTTATCTCTGTTCTTGTTTGTTTATTTTTAAAATATTTGTTCTCTTTTATAGATTTGAGCTGGCTCCAATTCAGTCTATCTTTAAACCCAGCTCCACTCGGCTTTTTGTGCTGTCTGGACGCTGGGACTGTCATGCTCCAGGAGTTGCCAAGTCAACTTTGATCCTCAACTTTGGCTGGAAGTTTTTTCAGTCAATTAAAACTCGACTCAATTTTCTGGGCAAAGTGAAAAATGTAACTATTCATTCAAGCACTACCGTTGTTGAAACTCAAGCAAGAAGATACTTGATCAAGCCTTTTTTTACAAAAGAAAATTTCTTGAAGTTTGTCTCGTCTCCTGCAAGCCAGGCATACAAGTCAAGCAGATTTGCCAGCTTTCGTCGGGGTCCATTGTTTCTTTTGAGTTTAACGGGTATATATTTTTCGTCTGACCAGGAATGGGCTCTTGAACACGGAATGGTATCCAAACAGCAGGCGTGTGAAGTTTCTGCTCAGAATGTCAGGGTAAGTTTATTACACTCTATTATATGTCTGAGGAGGGAGGGAGATATATGTGTGTACCACAGAGGTATAAATATAGGTCATATTCATCAACATATAATAAGAACTCGCCAAGAATTCTCTTTGTTTTCCCTAACTGGTTTAATAATCAAAAATGGGCTTAGAAAATATAGCTTACTTTTATTAACCAAAGTGTCAGACCAACACAAAATTTTAACTAACTCACTTGAATATTGACTTTGATGAACTAACTGTAAAACATATATACATATAAAAAGTAGTCACTTCTCACGTGGGCCAGTGGGAACGCCAACCAATCAAAAGGATGACCATCCTCAATTTGAAAGTATCTAGAAAGTGAAGTCAATGTCAAGCCAACCAATCAAAAGAATGATCATCCTCAATTTGAAAGTATCTAGAAAGTGAAGTCAATGTGAAGCCAACCAATCAAAAGAATGATCATCATCAATTTGAAAGTATCTAGAAAGTGAAGTCGATGTGAAGCCAACCAATCAAATGAATGACCATCCTCAATTTGAAAGTATCTAGAAAGTGAAGTCAATGTCAAGCCAACCAATCAAAAGAATGATCATCCTCAATTTGAAAGTATCTAGAAAGTGAAGTCAATGTGAATCCAACCAATCATAAGAATGATCATCATCAATTTGAAAGTATCTAGAAAGTGAAGTCAATGTGAAGCCAACCAATCAAATGAATGACCATCCTCAATTTGAAAGTATCTAGAAACTGAAGTCAATGTGAAGCCAACCAATCAAAAGAATGACCATCCTCAATTTGAAAGTATCTAGAAAGTGAAATCAATGTGAAGCCAACCAATCAAAAGAATGACCATCCTCAATTTGAAAGTATATAGAAAGTGAAGTCAGTGTGAAGCCAACCAATCAAAAGAATGACCATCCTCAATTTGAAAGTATCTAGAAAGTGAAGTCAATGTGAAGCCAACCAATCAAAAGAATGACCATCCTCAATTTTGAAAGTATCTAGAAAGTGAAGTCAATATAAAGCCAACCAATCAAAAGAATGACCATCCTCAATTTTAAAGTATCTAGAAAGTGAAGTCAGTGTGAAGCCAACCAATCAAAAGAATGACCATCCTCAATTTGAAAGTATCTAGAAAGTGAAGTCAATGTGAAGCCAACCAATAAAAAGAATGACCATCCTCAACTTGAAAGTATCTAGAAAGTGAAATCAATGTGAAGCCAACCAATCAAAAGAATGACCATCCTCAATTTGAAAGTATCTAGAAAGTGAAGTCAGTGTGAAGCCAACCAATCAAAAGAATGACCATCCTCAATTTGAAAGTATCTAGAAAGTGAAGTCAATGTGAAGCCAACCAATAAAAAGAATGACCATCCTCAACTTGAAAGTATCTAGAAAGTGAAATCAATGTGAAGCCAACCAATCAAAAGAATGACCATCCTCAATTTGAAAGTATCTAGAAAGTGAAGTCAGTGTGAAGCCAACCAATCAAAAGAATGACCATCCTCAATTTGAAAGTATCTAGAAAGTGAAGTCAATGTGAAGCCAACCAATAAAAAGAATGACCATCCTCAACTTGAAAGTATCTAGAAAGTGAAATCAATGTGAAGCCAACCAATCAAAAGAATGACCATCCTCAATTTGAAAGTATCTAGAAAGTGAAGTCAGTGTGAAGCCAACCAATCAAAAGAATGACCATCCTCAATTTGAAAGTATCTAGAAAGTGAAGTCAATGTGAAGCCAACCAATCAAAAGGATGACCATCCTCAATTTGAAAGTATCTAGAAAGTGAAGTCAATGTGAAGCCAACCAATCAAAAGAATGACCATCCTCAATTTGAAAGTATCTAGAAAGTGAAATCAATGTGAAGCCAACCAATCAAAAGAATGACCATCCTCAATTTGAAAGTATCTAGAAAGTGAAGTCAACGTGAAGCCGACCAATCAAGAATGACCATCCTCAATTTGAAAGTATCCAGAAAGTGAAGTCAACGTGAAGCCAACCAATCAAAGAATGAACATCCCCAATTTGAAAGTATCTAGAAAGTGAAGTCAACGTGAAGCCAACCAATCAAAAGAATGACCATCCCCAATTTGAAAGTATCTAGAAAGTGAAGTCAATGTGAAGCCAACCAATCAAAAGAATGATCATCATCAATTTGAAAGTATCTAGAAAGTGAAGTCGATGTGAAGCCAACCAATCAAATGAATGACCATCCTCAATTTGAAAGTATCTAGAAAGTGAAGTCAATGTCAAGCCAACCAATCAAAAGAATGATCATCCTCAATTTGAAAGTATCTAGAAAGTGAAGTTCTAGAAAGTGAAGTCAATGTGAAGCCAACCAATCAAATGAATGACCATCCTCAATTTGAAAGTATCTAGAAAGTGAAGTCAATGTGAAGCCAACCAATCAAAAGAATGACCATCCTCAATTTGAAAGTATCTAGAAAGTGAAATCAATGTGAAGCCAACCAATCAAAAGAATGACCATCCTCAATTTGAAAGTATATAGAAAGTGAAGTCAATGTGAAGCCAACCAATCAAAAGAATGACCATCCTCAATTTGAAAGTATCTAGAAAGTGAAGTCAATGTGAAGCCAACCAATCAAAAGAATGACCATCCTCAATTTTGAAAGTATCTAGAAAGTGAAGTCAATATAAAGCCAACCAATCAAAAGAATGACCATCCTCAATTTTAAAGTATCTAGAAAGTGAAGTCAGTGTGAAGCCAACCAATCAAAAGAATGACCATCCTCAATTTGAAAGTATCTAGAAAGTGAAGTCAATGTGAAGCCAACCAATAAAAAGAATGACCATCCTCTACTTGAAAGTATCTAGAAAGTGAAATCAATGTGAAGCCAACCAATCAAAAGAATGACCATCCTCAATTTGAAAGTATCTAGAAAGTGAAGTCAGTGTGAAGCCAACCAATCAAAAGAATGACCATCCTCAATTTGAAAGTATCTAGAAAGTGAAGTCAATGTGAAGCCAACCAATAAAAAGAATGACCATCCTCAACTTGAAAGTATCTAGAAAGTGAAATCAATGTGAAGCCAACCAATCAAAAGAATGACCATCCTCAATTTGAAAGTATCTAGAAAGTGAAGTCAGTGTGAAGCCAACCAATCAAAAGAATGACCATCCTCAATTTGAAAGTATCTAGAAAGTGAAGTCAATGTGAAGCCAACCAATAAAAAGAATGACCATCCTCAACTTGAAAGTATCTAGAAAGTAAAATCAATGTGAAGCCAACCAATCAAAAGAATGACCATCCTCAATTTGAAAGTATCTAGAAAGTGAAGTCAGTGTGAAGCCAACCAATCAAAAGAATGACCATCCTCAATTTGAAAGTATCTAGAAAGTGAAGTCAATGTGAAGCCAACCAATCAAAAGGATGACCATCCTCAATTTGAAAGTATCTAGAAAGTGAAGTCAATGTGAAGCCAACCAATCAAAAGAATGACCATCCTCAATTTGAAAGTATCTAGAAAGTGAAATCAATGTGAAGCCAACCAATCAAAAGAATGACCATCCTCAATTTGAAAGTATCTAGAAAGTGAAGTCAGTGTGAAGCCAACCAATCAAAAGAATGACCATCCTCAATTTGAAAGTATCTAGAAAGTGAAGTCAATGTGAAGCCAACCAATCAAAAGAATGACCATCCTCAATTTGAAAGTATCTAGAAAGTGAAGTCAATATGAAGCCAACCAATCAAAAGAATGACCATCCTCAATTTGAAAGTATCTAGAAAGTGAAGTCAGTGTGAAGCCAACCAATCAAAAGAATGACCATCCTCAATTCGAAAGTATCTAGAAAGTGAAGTCAATGTGAAGCCAACCAATGAAAAGAATGCCCATCCTCAATTTGAAAGTATCTAGAAAGTGAAATCAATGTGAAGCCAACCAATCAAAAGAATGACCATCCTCAATTTGAAAGTATATAGAAAGTGAAGTCAGTGTGAAGCCAACCAATCAAAAGAATGACCATCCTCAATTTGAAAGTATCTAGAAAGTGAAGTCAATGTGAAGCCAACCAATCAAAAGAATGACCATCCTCAATTTGAAAGTATATAGAAAGTGAAGTCAATGTGAAGCCAACCAATCAAAAGAATGACCATCCTCAATTTGAAAGTATCTAGAAAGTGAAGTCAATGTGAAGCCAACCAATCAAAGAATGATCATCCCCAATTTGAAAGTATCTAGAAAGTGAAGTCAACGTGAAGCCGACCAATCAAGAATGACCATCCTCAATTTGAAAGTATCCAGAAAGTGAAGTCAACGTGAAGCCAACCAATCAAAGAATGAACATCCCCAAATTGAAAGTATCTAGAAAGGGAAGTCAACGTGAAGCCAACCAATCAAAAGAATGACCATCCTCAATTTGAAAGTATCCAGAAAGTGAAGTCAACGTTAAGCCAACCAATCAAAAGAATGACCATCCTCAATTTGAAAGTATCTAGAAAGTGAAGTCAATGTGAAGCCAACCAATCAAAAGAATGACCATCCTCAATTTTGAAAGTATCTAGAAAGTGAAGTCAATATAAAGCCAACCAATCAAAAGAATGACCATCCTCAATTTGAAAGTATCTAGAAAGTGAAGTCAGTGTGAAGCCAACCAATCAAAAGAATGACCATCCTCAATTTGAAAGTATCTAGAAAGTGAAGTCAATGTGAAGCCAACCAATAAAAAGAATGACCATCCTCAACTTGAAAGTATCTAGAAAGTGAAATCAATGTGAAGCCAACCAATCAAAAGAATGACCATCCTCAATTTGAAAGTATCTAGAAAGTGAAGTCAGTGTGAAGCCAACCAATCAAAAGAATGACCATCCTCAATTTGAAAGTATCTAGAAAGTGAAGTCAATGTGAAGCCAACCAATAAAAAGAATGACCATCCTCAACTTGAAAGTATCTAGAAAGTGAAATCAATGTGAAGCCAACCAATCAAAAGAATGACCATCCTCAATTTGAAAGTATCTAGAAAGTGAAATCAATGTGAAGCCAACCAATCAAAAGAATGACCATCCTCAATTTGAAAGTATCTAGAAAGTGAAGTCAGTGTGAAGCCAACCAATCAAAAGAATGACCATCCTCAATTTGAAAGTATCTAGAAAGTGAAGTCAATGTGAAGCCAACCAATCAAAAGAATGACCATCCTCAATTTGAAAGTATCTAGAAAGTGAAGTCAGTGTGAAGCCAACCAATCAAAAGAATGACCATCCTCAATTCGAAAGTATCTAGAAAGTGAAGTCAATGTGAAGCCAACCAATGAAAAGAATGCCCATCCTCAATTTGAAAGTATCTAGAAAGTGAAGTCAGTGTGAAGCCAACCAATCAAAAGAATGACCATCCTCAATTTGAAAGTATATAGAAAGTGAAGTCAGTGTGAAGCCAACCAATCAAAAGAATGACCATCCTCAATTTGAAAGTATCTAGAAAGTGAAGTCAATGTGAAGCCAACCAATCAAAAGAATGACCATCCTCAATTTGAAAGTATATAGAAAGTGAAGTCAATGTGAAGCCAACCAATCAATAGAATGACCATCCTCAATTTGAAAGTATCTAGAAAGTGAAGCCAACCAATCAAAGAATGATCATCCCCAATTTGAAAGTATCTAGAAAGTGAAGTCAACGTGAAGCCGACCAATCAAGAATGACCATCCTCAATTTGAAAGTATCCAGAAAGTGAAGTCAACGTGAAGCCAACCAATCAAAGAATGAACATCCCCAATTTGAAAGTATCTAGAAAGTGAAGTCAACGTGAAGCCAACCAATCAAAAGAATGACCATCCTCAATTTGAAAGTATCCAGAAAGTGAAGTCAATGAAAAAAGATAGTCAGCTACTATGATAAGTCTAACAGAAATCTTAATGCAATAAGGCAAGGTGTCCTCTTGGTCATATTTAAATTTTAAAATGTATACGTTTAAAGTACAGGTGAAAGTTGTATATATGTAGAGGAGAACCAGGACAATTATCTGACAATTAGGGTTGCAGGCATAACATACTACAATAATTATTTTACACAGGGTTGATCGAATGGAGTTTTTTTTTTGTCAATTTGGCTTTATTGAACATAAGCGTTCCACCTCAATGCCCACTGGAACTAAAGATGCATGTTTAGTCCATATATGGGTGAGGACAGAGGAAGGGGTAGACTCCATGCCTTGTCCTGTAAGCTTAGCAATCTTAAGATTTGTTCTTTTTGTGTTTTTGTATAATTTTTTTTATTTACCTGTTTGTTCTGTTTTTGCTACCCCCCCCGTGACACACGTAAACCATTCTAAGCAAGTTTCATTTCATGTACTCAATCCCTATATTTACCCCTTGTTTTGAGTTATGAACGAAAACCTTCAAATAATTCAAAATGAAAAGAGGCTGTTAAAATTACATGATATATGTGTAAATAATTGCATTACTACTTATTCCATTTTAATTTGTAACAGCTGAGGAGTCATTTGATGTTGGGGCTCCACTCTTGTTTCTTTCTTTTTCAGATTAAGAAACCTGTTTTGCTTCTTCTAATTATATTTGCTGGTTATATTTGCAAATTATATTTGTAATTATATTGCAAATTACATTTGTTTTGGCCTGGACTTGCTATATTTTTTTTTATTATATAAGTGTATTCTGCCGCTCCTTTAGGGTATATTTTTCTTCTTGATAAGAGGGTGTGTTTGTAACGTTTGATGAAATTGCTTTAATGTGCAGTTCATGGTGTCGATTGGGAGGTATGGCCTGGACGTGCTATCTTTTTTTATTATATTTGTGTACTTTGCTATTACTTTGGGGCATATTTTGCTTCTTGACTTGATCGTGTGTTTGTAATGTTTGTTAAAATTGCTTTGATGTGCTCTTTGTGGTGCAGATTAGAAGCTATGATCTGGACTTGCCATCCTTTTTTTTTGTTATATAAGTGTATTTTGCCATTCCTTTTGGGCTTATTTTTGCTTCGTGGACTGGTCATTAAACTCTTATTGTCCTTTAGTTTTTTGTGTTAAATTAATCCCCACGTTAAACATTCTCCTTTTTATCCCTATAGTCTCATTATTAATACTCACATTGCTTATGTGTCAATAAACTATTTTTTTATACATAAACATACAAATAACATACATACAATTATACATACATATAAACATACAATTTTGAATGAAAATTAAGCTTCAATTTTAAATATTGCAAATTGAAATTTGTGATAATAACAAAAATTTGGATATTAGTAGGAAAAAATAATTTGGCATTAATTCAATTTAATTACAAAGAATCGTTAAATTTTAATTTGAAAGACACTGGTTGTTATATCAATCTATAGATAATTCTTTATTTTCTTTTTTTCCAACTCCTCTTCTTTTTCAGAATTATGTATTTCTTGTTTGTTTCTTTTGTGTGATAAATCATATATTTGAAAAAATAATAAAAAATATTCAACAAAAAAGTTCAAGTTCATATAGCTTTTTTTTCTCTGTTTGAAAAGTGAGTCCTTGTTTTTGTCTGTCTGATAAAGGAGACGTATTGACTTCCACTTCTTTCTCTACGTTTGTTAAATGTTGATATTCTGTGCACTTTGTTTATTTAATATAAAAGTTCTAGTTCAAAGCTCTAAAGTCATCTTGAATTTATGGAAAATTCAACTGAAAAGATGGAAAATTATAATTTTCAGTTTAATTCCAAAAATGGAAAAGGAGATCTTATTCAATTAATTTGTAAACGAGGCAGATTCTATGAAGATATTGGAAGCTATGAGGAAAATAATATGGATCTTGCTTTTTTGGGGAGGGGGCCACTCCCTTCGGGCTATTTTCTTACTTTAACTAATATTATCTTTGACATTTTTTTTTCTTGCTTGCGGAAATTTTACCAAGTATTATCGTATTTTTTAAGGGGTTCCAAGACCTTTTGTCTTGGAACCCCCTTATCTAAAATTGCGCTAATTCTCATTTTTTTTTATAGCTTATGATGGGCAAATCTAAAATTAACGAATTTAGCTTACTGAGAACTAATATAAATAGTAGATTTGGTTGGTACGTATATTGTAACCGAAAATTCGTTTTATTTAATTTTAGATTTATTGACAAGGGCCACTCTTTACTTGCAGTTTATTAATAAAACCTGCTGGATGTGAAGGATGCTGCCTTTTAACGTAGCGGGATTGTCATATGGTTTGTTATGTTATGGAAATTTGTCTATTAAGGGTATTTTTCGGTCAGTAGTTTAAATTTTTTTTTCGAGTGTGCGTTATTTTGAGCAATCTCAGACGCACCCCTTCCTTGTGCTTAGATTAAGCACGATTAGTGCTGGTTTTGGACCATGCTACGTTATTACTCTAATGACTTTGTATTTTTTTTTTTTCAGAAAACTATACAGATGTTTGATGTTATGATAAAGAAAGCAAAAACTTCCACTGATACTGATGATAAATTAAAAGAAGTTGCATCAGTTGATGAACTGGTTTTAGGGGATTTCCTTGCTAAGGGTAGTTACGGTGCCATATACCCTGCAGCTTTGAAATGTAAGGTTATGTATTTCTTATTAATCTATAAGCTAGTCGGTCAACCAGTTGAAGCAGTGCAATCAGAAATAAGGTGTCTAGAAGCCAAACTGATTAAGCCATTTTTTTTTAAGTACAAGCATGTATTTGATTGTTTATCGATGTTTGTTTATTTATTCAACTCGATTCATTTATCAATAATAGAGAAAAATAAATATAAGCTTGATGTATTATTAAAATGCCAAGGACACCTAAATAAGAATATATATTGCCTCGTGCTCCTATCTTAAGTCTATTTCTTCAGGGAAACTGTGCTTTTAAGTTTTTTTTTAGTATTTCAAAATTATGACGTTTTTAGGGTAGTATCACATATTCGTTAGTTTCGCCACATTGAACCGTGAAAATAAAGAAAGAAGTCAGCTCAATTATAAGCTCAAAAATAAAGCTCAATTATAGCGTCATGTACCTTGTATGTTTGAAATTTGGATTTTGTACATCGCTCATGAACCTATAGACTAGTCGGACCCCCCAAAAAACATTATAAACGGTGTTAAACTGAAATAAAAAGATTAGAAGCTAGACTGAATAAGTCTATTAATTATATTTTCTTATATTTTAGAGTCTGAGCATGTGATCGACTCTTAATTTGCAGTATTTAGTGATGCTCAATTCAGTCAAGTAAGAATAGGTAGAAATCGTGATTTTTTTTTATTATGTTAACTGAAAATTAACTATTATGATCATATAACTGAATATTATCGAAAGAGGAGCAAACCAGTTGCCAAGCCAGAGTATAGTAAGGAATTGGATAGAAATTATGTGAAAATCATAATATATTATCTACTAGACTTCGGGAAACTTGCATTCTCTCTTCATATCCGCTTTCTTTATTTCCGTTCCTCTTGAAGAATTTAAGGCAAGACAAGAAGTGAAAGAAAAAAAAAAGGAAAGTAAAATCATACTGTTCTTTGGTTGTATGATAATTATTCTTTTTTGGCATAAGGAGTGCCGTACTATTTCCTGAAAATCATTAAATTTTAGTGTTGTTTGGTTTATAATTTTTCTTTTTTGACATATGGATTCCTGTATTATGGCAAAAAAACACAAATTTTGGTATGAAAAGATATATATATATATATATATATATATATATATATATATATATATATATATATATATATATATATAAATAATGACGAAGACCACACTGCCTTTCCATAATACAACAACATACAACAGATACAACAGAATCCTCATTATTCTCTCTTTTGTTGTTGTATATATATATATATATATATATATATATATATATGTATATGTATATGTATATTATGAAAAGAGAAATCACCAATGCAACAGCACAAACACATAAAAAAAAGGGACAGAAGGAGAAAAGGAAGACTGTTTTCGTAAATTAGTGATTAATATAGACCAGCACTTGAATGAGGCCTTAACCCTACTCATCCATACAATCACATAGGTCAAACAGCATAGCCACACACAATCAACCATAAAGAATAATCCATGGACAGGCAGTCATGTCGTCAATAAGTATAAGTCGTCATTTACCAAACAATAGAAACAATAAAGACAATTAATTCAGAGGCAACAACCCAACATAAGGGCCCATCAGGAGAATACACTTGCCTATAGGGTTTCGCCACATTAAATTCTCTACCCAGTCAAGTGTTGTGGCTACCACAGAATATCCATGCCATCCCCGTGTCAGGTATCACCCCCAAAATACATGCCTATGAAAAAAAAAACCAACAAATGTAAAACAACCAAGTAACACCAAAATAAGCTTATCCTGTTAATATATCCCTCTTTTTAGCAACAATAGGGAAACTAAATATGATAAATTTAGTCTTATGGTACCTATCATGGTAAAAGTTAGGTTAGATAATCTTAGTTTAGGTTAGGTTAAGTCAGATTAGGTTATGCTAAATTTGGTTCCAGATTTAAAAAATGGGTTAAAAACCTAACTTAAGCTAACCTAAGCCATCCTAACTTCGTCTAACCTAATCTAATCTAACCTAATGTGTGATCATCATACCTTGCATTAATTTGAAAAAATTGACATGGCAACACTGATTGAATCCAAGGAGAAAAAAGGTATTTCGGACATTCACCAGTGATTGTCAACATTAACCAATTTGTGGACATTCGACGTAACACATACACACACACACACATATATATATTATGTGTATATGTATTATACACACATATATTATGTATATATACATACATTTATATATATATATATATATATTATATATATATATATATATATATATATATATATATATACATATATATATATATATATATATATATATATATATATATATATATATATATATATATATATATATATATATATATATATATATATATATATATATATATATATATATATTAGCTGTTGGGGTGGTGCTTCGCGCCACCCCAACACGTAATTGGTGGGGGCGCTTCGCGCCCCCACCCCCCCAAGCCCCCCAGCGTGCGTAAGTCGTTACGCGCCATATTAGTTACGCGCCATTGTAGTTGTGTCCCTATGTCCCACCTGTGAATATATATATATATATATATATATATATATATATATATATATATATATATATATATATATATATATGCTTTTAACTACGTAAAACTTGCGAATATACAACATTCTTTGCTGTCCCATTGTCTGTGCATATAAATAGATTGTCAGGTTTACCGACTCTTGAACATGCAACATATAATGGTCCATGGGAAACAATCCGTATTCAGATCTATACCTCATGATTCTAATGATTGCCCTTGAGCTTTGTTGATGGTGATTGCTAATCGACCATTCCCTGTGTCGCCGTCGTCATTTATATATCCCCCCATGCCCCCCGGCGTCTCCGTTGTAGTTGTGTCCTGGTGTCCCAGTCTGTGATTTCTCTTTGAGTGTCGCGGGCGTCATTTATATTCCTTGTGTCCCGGTGTCCCAGTCGTCATTTGTGTCCCGGTGTCCCGGATTATATTCCCTGTGACCCGGTCGTCATTTGTATCCCGGTCTGTATATACATTCGTTTTTGAAATGGTATATGATGAAATAAAATTTTTGTATTTTTCCCCTTTTTTCTTTGTAGTTTTTTTTTTGGTTTTTACTTTTTTTTAGTTTTTTTAGTTTTTTTTCTTTTTTATTTTTTTT